>NW_026733573.1:0-181474 GCF_028476545.2 Physella acuta
AGAAGGAAGAAGAGAAGAGAAGAGAAGAGAAGAGAAGAGAAGAGAAGAGAAGAGAAGAGAAGAGAAGAGAAGAGAAGAGAAGAGAAGAGAAGAGAAGAGAAGAGAGTTGGGGAGAGGGAAGGAGCGAAAGAAAACCTAGCAGACTGTGAAGTGTAAAGGCTATAGAAGTGAACGAAGACACCGGAGGGGTTTCCGTAAACGTCTTCTCGCGATTTTCGCAAACTTCCCCCATCCTTATTACCTCACAACGTCATAGACAGTTTTCACATGTTCAACTTCCGAATCGCGTGACGTCAAAACATTCGGACCTGGCCTTCCCATTCTCCCCCCCCCCCCCCCCCCCCCACTCCGCACACACACACATACACACACACCTACACTATACTACGAAAGACGTTCATCGCTGAGCGAAGAAGAAGACGATTGTCCAGTCTATGAGTTTTATACACATCGATTGAGAAAACCATTGGTCTCCCCACATATTAAAAAACCGGTTCATTAGCTTTCAGCTAAAGTAACGGGTGTAAATTTCAGTCTTATTAACTCTGAAATTAAAGGGGAATTTTAAACCACCTTTGAGATATTAAGATATGGGTTAATACTAGATTAAAAATGCCTAGATGATTTTTTTAAATGTATTAGTTTTTTTTTAATCAAATCAAAATTTGGTGTTTAAAATGTATTTTATTATTATTTTAATCAAATTAATTTTTTTTTTTAAATAGATTAACTTTAATGAAAGTAAAATATAATGAAATGTGTATATTTGGTTGCGTTACTAGGTAATAAAGGTACATCGCCTTGCGTTGGGTAGCTAAATTAAACAGTTGATAAGTAAAGTAGGAGGAATTGCTCCAGGGGGGGGGGGAGGTGGGTTGTTTGATGGGACATCTGTACATCAGTAGACATCTATACAACAATAGACATCTATACATCAGTAGATATCTATACATCAGTATACATCTATACATCAGTAGACATCTATACAACAGTAGACATCTATACATCAGTACACATCTATACAACAGTAGACATCTATACAACAGTAGACATCTATACAACAGTAGACATCTATACATCAGTACACATCTATACAACAATAGACATCTATACAACAGTAGACATCTATACAACAGTAGACATCTATACATCAGTACACATCTATACAACAGTAGTCATCTATACATCAGTACACATCTATACAACAGTAGACATCTATACATCAGTACACATCTATACAACAGTAGATGTATAGATGTACATCTATACATCAGTAGACATCGATACATTAGTAGACGTACATCTATACATCAGCAGAAGTGGTAGACTAGGATCTATTTTTTAAGGGTAGTCATGTCGTCAGCAGGTTCTAATGATGTTCTGTTCTTGTCTGTTGATGTGCTTGAGGTGTTCTAGTGGTGTGCTTGTGGTGTTCTTGTGATCTGATAGTAATATTTCCATTGTGTGCTAGTGATGTTCTAGTGATGTTTTGATGGTGTGCTAGTGATGTTCTAGTGATGTTCTCATGTTGTGCTAGTGATGTTCTAGTGATGTCTCATGTTGTGCTAGTGATGTTCTAGTGATGTTCTCATGTTGTGCTAGTGATGTTCTAGTGATGTTCTCATGGTGTGCTTGTGATGTTCTAGTGATGTTCTCATGACGTTCTCGCAATGCTCTAAATATGTACTGTTGATGTTCTAGTGATGTTCTTGTGATGTTCGCATGGTGTCCTAATAATGTGCCCATGATGTTCTAGTGATGTTCTCATGGTGTGCAGTGATGTTCTAGTGATGTTCTCATGACGTTCTCGCAATGCTCTACATATGTACTGTTGATGATCTATTGATGCTCTTGTGATGTTCTTGCGATATGTTACTGTTGTTCTAGAACATCATTATTCTAGTGTTGTCTAGTGACCTGGCAGGGATGTTCTAATTATGTTCTAATAAAATCTAACTACAACTAAAAGAAGGTTCAAGAAGTCCCACGACCATAATAACCAAGGAAAACACCCCCCCCCCCCAGCCTTCACGCTAAATCCGCCCCTGAAGCCTGAGATTAAGTATTTCTGGTGTTAGCGCTGGCTATAATTATTTGGAGTCAGTTTGGGAGGATTAAAGAAAGGACTCGAATAAGTTATATATATATATATATATATATATATATATATATATATATATATATATATATATATATACAGAGAGAGAGAGAGATTGTGCTAATAATGATAATTTAACCCCTAACTTAAAGCCTAACTTTTATTAAGCCCAAAATATAAAATTCAGCTTAATAAAAGATGTAGTCGGTGAGAGTTTGAATATCTAGGTCGACAATGACTATAATCTACATAGGTCTGATCGAAAAGAACTTAGGATGTATGCAAGTAGAAATAGCAAAGTCAAATAAAAATATTGTATTGTAGTTTGAACAAGGGAGAACGATCGGGACGGCGTGGTCGGGCGGATGAACATATAATTGCTAACTCAAAAGTCCCTAGATCGAGCCCCGGATAGATAAAGCTTTTAACCATGGATAGAAATACAAGACAAATTAGCTAGGGACAGCAACCCATCTAGGAGAGACAACCCCAAAGTCTCATCAGGTAGGGACAGCAACCCATCTTGGAGAGACAACCCCAAAGTCTCATTAGGTAGGGACAGCAACCCATCTAGGAGAGACAACCCCAAAGTCTCATTAGGTAGGGATAGCAACCCATCTTGGAGAAAAAAAATCCAGAATCGAAGGCTGATTACCTAGGGACAGCAACCCATCTAGGAGAAACAACCCCACAAGTCTCATCAGGTAGGGACAGCAACCCATCTAGGAGAAAAAAAACCAAAGTCTCATCAGGTAGGGACAGCAACCATCTAGGAGAGACAACCCCAAAGTCTCATTAGGTAGGGATAGCAACCCATCTTGGAGAAAAACCTCAAGAATCGAAGGCTGATTACCTAGGGACAACAACCCATCTAGGAGAGACAACCCCAAAGTTTCATTAGGTGGGGATAGCAACCCATCTTGGATTTAAAAAAAACTCCAGAATCGAAGGTTGATTAGCTAGGGATAGAAATTGAAACCATCTAGGAGAGAAAACCCCAAAGTCTCATCAGGTAGGGACATCAACCCATCTAAGAGAGACAACCCCAAAGTTTCATTAGGTGGGGATAGCAACCCATCTTGGATTTAAAAAAAAACTCCAGAATCGAAGGCTGATTAGCTAGGGATAGAAATTGAAACCATCTAGGAGAGAAAACCCCAAAGTCTCATCAGGTAGGGACATCAACCCATCTAGGAGAGACAACCCCAAAGTCTCATCAGGTAGGGACATCAACCCATCTAGGAGAGACAACCCCAAAGTCTCATCAGGTAGGGACATCAACCCATCTAGGAGAGACAACCCCAAAGTCTCATCAGGTAGGGACATCAACCCATCTAGGAGAGACAACCCCAAAAAATTAAAGTCTTATTACGTAGGGAAAGCAACACATCTTGGAGAAAAACTCCAGAATCGAAGGCTGATTACCTAGGGACAGCAACCCAAAAATCAAACAACTGCTGACTTGCAGGTTGTTCTCACCTGAACAAAAAGATTATGGAAGCAAATCCAGAAACGAAGTCGGAGAAGGTCCCCTCCAACACAGCAGTAAGTAACGAAGAAGAGAAAACAGACGGAACCAGGTCTGCAGTCACCGGCAGGCTTTGCGTGGAGCTAAGGCTTTCATTAAAAGGGCTTTGGTCTCAAGGTCGCGTGCTAAAAAGCCCTAAATTTAAATTCGTTTCATTTGCAGTGTTTTTTAATGTTTATTTTTCTGAAAGCTTGCATCTAATGCATATTCAATAACCTTAACTTGAAAATAAGTACATATATATATATATATATATATATATATATATATATATATATATATATATATATATATATATATATATATATATATATATATATATATATATATATATATATCGCTTCCCTAGTACCAGGACTGTTCTGACTCCACTTAAAAATGTTCATAACAAGACTTTAGAGTTTAAATTTTCTATATTAAGTGCTTGGTGAATTTTAAGTGTTGTGCAATGATAGTTAGAGAATTGGCCACGAAATTTGTTCCCATGGTGTCGTGGTGGTTTTAGAAAACAACGGTGTATTAATCTCGAAATAAACAAACAAATAAAAGTAGTTAGAACAGTCTGGCTCTAGGGAAGCGATGTATAGCCTATATTCCGTGGAGTCTGTTTTCAACAAACACGTTTTTAAAATATTTGCCACAAAAGAAAAGTTTGAGGCTATGACTTTTGAAAGTTATAAGCTACAATAATGTTAAGACCTATAAAGTATTCAAAAGTTATCAAAAATGTATGCAATATGAAAATCAAAAAGTAGCCGATAAATATAAACATACTTGTTGAAATTCAGAAAAAATATGAAACGAAAATTGTAGTCCAGAGTGCGAACTTTATCACAATATCGACGGAACTCCAGAAAAAAAAACCGCAGTATACAATTTTAAACTCCAAACTGAAGACTCAGGTTACCAAGCGAAACCTTACAGTCATTCATTTTTCTCCATTGAGACCGCCCTCGTGAATTTTCGCTTTTTTCCGTTTCTTTTCCCATTTAAAAAAAAAATCCTTATTTTTAACCAGTTGCTAAATACAGTCCCTCCCACACCGGCACTTCGCCATTTTCTCAGGTGGCTTTAGGCGCGGTTTGTCGCGCGCTGGATATCCTCGCTTCCAAAATGTTAAGACCATACTGCTATCACGAAAGCGTATGAAAGAGAGGGGCGAGCAAGGCGAAGCAATTATTTCGCTATGCTAATCGCTATTGGAAGAAATGAGAAAAATACAAACTAAGGAATGCGTAATTTAAAAAAACACACCGGAGTCAAATTAATCTTTAAGCTCTTGTCGTCTCTTTGTTGTTTCCCTCCCCCCAAGATGATAATTCAATCAAGTCTGTTTATCATACGATTCTATGTTGCAAAAAAAAAAAAATTATAATAATAATAACTCATCTTCATTTTTACTTTCTCGTGTACGAAGTAGGACTATAGAACAAGTATTGTAATCGTGCAAACAAAAAATATAGAAATTTTGCAAATCTCGGCGTTTTACACCTCCCTGAGTCTGAAAAACATAGTTTTGCAATCTTGTCCGTATGTCTGTGTGTATGTGTATGTGTGTCTGTGAACACGACAACTTGAGTACCGTTACAGCTAGGTTGATGAAATTTCACATATAGTAGTATATCAAATTTGTAGTTCTGTATCAGTTTTTCAGCAATTTCCGGTAACCGGAAGTGGAACGTATTCTAATTTCAATTTTTCAAAAGCCTATAGCTTAAGTACTGTTTCAGATAGATTAATGAAATTTTACAAGTAAAAGATCTAATTCTCTGCCTTTTGTCAAATTTTGAGTTATTTCCGTTGACCGGAAGTAGTAATTTACGCTATTTCCGATTTCTCAAAAAAACGCATGTAATATTATAAAGTACTAATAATATTCCGCACTATTATACACATATTGTTTGGCGTTTACTTGGTGCGCGATTCTTTTTTTCTACGGGATTCTATTCTATTTTTAAAAGTTTAACTAATTTAAAATGGATTAAAAATCGTGTCTATATCCCGAGTCGCCATCCCCCGTTGTGTTATATAAGTATATTCGAGAAAGTTTAAGGGAGATCACTCCCGTGTGTTTTTCTTTTAAGCTAAGTAGAAATCGCAGTTCATAAAGTAAATAAAGCAACAAAGACGTATGCATATTAAAAAGTGGTTGTATTTAAAACTTTAGTACTTTCACTGGCTGTGTTACCAAGAGTGACTGATGACTCGGCGTCATGCCTGAAGTGACCCCCCCCCCCCCCCACCCCCACTGAAGTTCCGCCCTCTATTGAACATTGTTTTGCTTTATAATTTTGTATAAAGATGACACGTTCACCTGCCAACGCTTACCTCTCTAGTTAACCTGCTGGTGTTAATTGGCAAGGCACGTTTTGACAATAATTTTCGCGATTTATTACAACAAAAAGACAATTAAAAAACAACGAACTGTTTGTTTTTGCTGAAGTTTGGTGGCATAAAAAATGTTATGGCATTTAAGACACCTGACGTTTTCTTTTATACATTCACTTTTGTCTTATTCGACATTTCTTTTATACACATACACACTATCAATAGTGCTCTTAAAGTCTCCTCAAACTAAAGTCTGACGACTCCTAACAATATATATACGACTCCTAACAATATATATATATATATATATATATATATATATATATATATATATATATATATATATATATATATATATATATATATATATATATATATATATATTTATTTATTTATTTATTTATTTATTTATTTATTTATTTATTTATTTATTTATTTATTTATTTATTTATTTATTTATTTATTTATTTATTTATTTATTTATTTATTTATTTATTTATTTATTTATTTATTTATTTATTTATTTATTTATTTATTTATATGTATGTATGTATGTATATACAGTATTCTCTTCTCTCTCTTATCACTGGTGTTCCGTTTCAAACCCACCCAAGAAGTATTTTCACGATATAGGACGCTATACTAATGTTAGAAAATTGGTATTTTTTAAAGTCTTGAATATAGATAAAGTGTATATTTATCCACAAAATAAATACGTTTTAATAAATGGTATTTTTTTTATGAACTCTAATGTTCTTTTTTTTTTTTGTTAGAGTTTTTTTTTTTTTTTAATTATTTGTATAGGCCTACTTTGTATGGTTTTTTTTTTTAATTATTAGACAGCTCTAACATTTGGGAAATCCGCGAAACAACGAAATCGCGTGGGTACACTGGATAATTTTCTTATTGCTTGATCATTAACCATTAACTAAATGTAAACAAATAAATTGTGCAGTAAGAAAAAGAAGTCAAAAAGAGCTATAAAAGGAGGTGACGTTTTCGTTAGTCACGTGCTCAATTAAGTGGTTCGTGTCGGGCGAAAATTAACTTTATTTGATGTAAATTGGAAGAGCTCCGTTTTTAGCAGGGCCACACCGCGGTCAGAAATTGGAGAGCTTACAGGGAACGTGAGCCGTAATACAAAACTCTCGCCTGGTCAGTCCGACCGGGAGGGGGCGGGGGGGGGGGGGGCACGAGGGGTCAGTTTTATACGTCATCTTTAGAGGGGCGGGGGTATTTATATCCGGGCAGGGGTTAATGTAGGGAAGCTTGTGGGTTATTCAATAGATCTAGAAAAAGAGAAAAAAAATTAAGCACTGTTTGTTTTTTAACTAGTCTAACTATAGGGTCAGGATGAAAGTTAGGTTTGGGGTATGGGTTATGCATCTTTACCTACAATATATATATATATATATATATATATATATATATATATATATATATATATATATATATATATATATATATATATACATATATATATATATATATACATATATATATATACATATATATATATACATATATATATATATATGTATATATATATATATATATACATATACATATATATATATATATATATATATATATATATATATATATATATATATATATATATATATATATATATATATACATATATATATATATATATACATATATATATATACATATATATATATATACATATATACATATATATATATATATATATATATATATATATATATATATATATATATATATATATATATATATATATATACATAAACTTTTAAGGGAGGCAACTCTACGACTCACTATGTGGGGTTAGGTGAAGAAGAACGGGTAGGGGGGGGGGGGAAGCGGCGAAAATTTGTTAATCTCGTGAGGTCATTTAAAACCTAGCTACATCACTCCCCTTTCCATGATAGTGCGTATTATTTCTCACGAATTATAAATAATAAATTCCAATTATTATTCAAAATAAATTATTTAATTTGATTTTTGACATTTTTTTTATTTGGGAAAAACACAAATTAAAAGTTAGTCCAATGTGTATGGCATAAACTAATTCTCACTTACACAAACATTATTTGCTGTCAAAATAAAATTTTAAAACCGGCAGAGTAGATAACTCATACAAGTCCTTGATCATTGGGTGGGTTGTCTGTCCATGCGGACACATTTTATTGTTGCACACCCTCCTGTTTTGGTCTCAGTCTTTTAGCCAAAATGACGTCATGTTTCACCAACACTCATCTGTTGTGAACTATATCGATTGTGTGGATTAAAGTGTGGATTAAAGTAATATCGTTTTAAAATTGCCCATAGCCTACGTCATGTAAAAAAAAAAATGGCGATAATGATCAAAATGTTTGATTACATTAGTCTATTGTATTTGTAATGTTGTTGTTGTTATTTTTTTTCATAGGAGAGGAGTGAGATAGGTCGTAGATTTAAAATGACGCCAAAGACCTAGCAAGGAGTGTTTCTGTTGTGTGACAAGGGGAAGTAAATGATGGTTTGGAAACCTGAGTGTGGTATATATTTTGTATTTTTAAATAATAAAATATATGGGGGGAGGGGGGTTGATTGAAATTACCTCTGTCCACGTCCACTCTACTTTCGCAGTTTCAAGCCAGTTAACAAACCCATCAAAGCAAAAAAATGGGCGCTCTAGACGTTGAACTTACTAATATTTTCATTTTTCTGTATATGCTATGTAGTTTTAAAAAACCCACGTTTTCTGATTGAACTAAAAAGTAGAAAATAAATGCTATACATCACAATAATGCAAGCGATCACTCTACTATAAGCGATGAAAAACGCGGGGCGCCGAAGTAAAAGTTTTTTATCGGTCATTGTTAATATAAGATGTAAAAGTTATATTACTATTGATTAGATAATACTATTGACTTTTATTAGGGAGCTTGTAGAGAGTCAACAGTATTAGAAACTAAGAAAATCACGGCGCCCCACGTTTTTCATCGCTTATAGTAGAGTGATCGCTTGCATTATTGTGATGTATAGCATTTATTTTCTACTTTTTAGTTCAATCAGAAAACGTGGGTTTTTTTTAAACTTTTTTAATGATAATTATTTTCTACTTTTTAGTCTTTGTCTGTTTGTTTGCTTTAAAATCTTGCTATCGATTTTATCTTTTCGCATTCACTTTTTTTTTTGGGTAAACGAAGACAACTCGTAAAAAACACGTGCCTTGAACCCGTGTCGAGTGGGTTAGCAATCGCGTGCCCAACCACTCGACCATATCGTCTCCCCCATACTGGCCACCAGTTGTTACGTTCTGGTTGTTTGTACAAAAACACCGCGTGACAACTACTCAGTAAGCAAAAAGAGGGAGAGTACCGAACCTTGTTTTCATCAAATTACAATTACTGGGTTATGTCCCTTTTCCCCACGTTTTTTTTTATAATTATATAGCGGTCTAAAATGATCAATAAAATGTTTCCATGGATCAATTTAGTAATAATAACAATTGAATATTCTATTGTCATAGGAAACAAAGCTTCCCTGAAAATTTCAGCGCGCTAGCTAACTGGGAAGTGCCCGAAATTTCGATCGCAAGATTTGATTGGAAAGACGCGAAAGCAAGTTAAAGAAAACGTGGGAAAAAAATTAAAATCCAGCTAAAAAGACTAACTTGTTTTTAATTGTTTAAATACAGAATTTGATGTAAGGGAAACAACCAAAAAATGTAAAGTAAAATAGTAATAGTACGATTATGTCCCGTTTATCTCTTCCAAATAAATGGGAGAAAACAGTGGGGGGAAATGTAAGACTAAGAGTAAAGAATTTTTATATTGTTTTACTTTTTAAAAAAGACAATTTAGTTTCTAAAATGGGGAATGATTCTACTTTTTAAGTACTTACGTCAGATCTATATCGTACATGGTCGTTTATTAGACTTACCACGTTGTGCATAAATTTAATTAATGTTTTTAGAAATCATTCTAGACGGGAGCTATTGAAGTAAAGCAAACTATAATGATTCCCGTGTCAAAGCATTCTACACTCTACTATCTAAGGGAGGGAGTGGAGGGTGGAAGCGAAAACGTAGTTAAATTCTATTACTTTATTATTTTTAAAATTGAAGTAAAAATTCGATTCCCGCTTTAATTATCCTGCGCATGCGTGCAGAAGAGCGCTTTAGTTCCTGGAGACGAGTCAACAACCTGTTTTAGCCGTGAATTGTGTTTTTACTTATAATAAACTTGAGAACGTGAATACTGTACTATAACCAAGACCCAGATCAAAAAGATAAACTGAATCCTATTGTGTTTATATGCCCCTGGAAAGGGCACTGCAATCATTGCTACTCTTACTAAAGAAGAGGACAAGCAAGATCAGTAAGTTAATTTTTTTTTTAAGTTTGTGAATTTGAATTTGAATTTTTATTTTAATTTAAAATTTAAGTTTGAATTTTTTATTTAGGCATTTAATAAATTGCTAATAAATAATAACTCACTTAATATAGGGATTTTATAACAACTATAGTTATACTATAGTGATTGATTAGGCCTAAAGAATGATTATATTTATTTTTAACATTAGAGGCCCATTATTAAGTAAATTAGGCCTAATAATTACTATAGTAATTTACTAATTAAAATGCAAAATATAGGCCTAGATCTAGATCAGTGTTTCTAAACCTGGGTTCAATCAAACCTCATGGGTTTGGTGAGTCAGTAATAAAGAGTTTTAGACCTATCGGTATTGTAATATTTCTGTAGTGTATAACGAAACCTTTGTCATCACACTTACATCATGAATCATCTTGTCAATGCATATGTATTATTTACGTGCTATTATGAACATACTTTTAATTTCTATATCATGGATTGTGTGTTTAGCACTATGCCTAGCTGCTTTTATTCAAGTCAGGTACTCATCAGAGCTGGGTTCGTGGACTCACAAAAGTTCTTCTAACATGAACCCAGGATTTAAAATATTTACTTTTATGTAGGCCTATTCTGTTAGTTGTGATTTCTTTTTTATATTTTTGCCAGTATTATGATTTTACTTGACAATTTAGACCCCTAACTAAAACCAAATCAAGTGCCGGGTCTAACTAGTGATCAGTGGCTAAGGACCTTGGTCTAGTGAAAACATTAGCTTTTGTAAATTCTGACTTGTTATTTTATTACCTTTCTTATGTAGGGCTAATTTTTATCATTTAAGTTAGAAAAATGAAGAAAAAATCCAATCTCAAGAAATATTTTTTAAGTAGATCAAAAAATTAGCAGCATTATATTATCAAGATCTTTGGTTAGATTCTCACATAAGTATATAATATTTACTGTTAAAGCTTTGTCATTGTGTTTTTTTTCTTTCTTCTTCTTCTTCGTTCTTAATTATTAGTGTTGAAGGGGATCGAGATTTATCTGCCAGTGGGTTTGAACTCGAGACTGTTCGAATTTATAAACCATGAGCTTTTTGCCGACTCGACCACGCCTCCAACACAATTAAGCGTTACGTGTCAACTGGTTATGCGCCATTGAGGCCATTGACTCCGATTTCAGCCTGCTTTTCTTTTTGGATTTGCTTCCATAGCCTTTGTCCAACCAAGAAACAAATTACA
Source organism: Physella acuta (assembly GCF_028476545.2). Classification (NCBI taxonomy): domain Eukaryota; kingdom Metazoa; phylum Mollusca; class Gastropoda; family Physidae; genus Physella; species Physella acuta. The sequence goes on from NW_026733573.1 coordinate 11,539, forward strand.
AGGCAGCAGTTGTTTAATTTTGGAGTTATCTCTCCTAGAAGAGTGGCTGTCCCCAGCTAACGAGCCTCATCTGCCCGAGGGTTCGAACTCGAGACTTTTCGGTTTAGCAACCATGAGCTTTACCGACTCGACCACGCCGACCCCTGTGTTTTTTTTAATTAGGTCTACTTGATCATGGTTTATTATTAAGTGCTTGATATAAATAAAGGAATCTAAAAAACTTTTTCTACACTCTCCTGGCTGCCCTGCTTGACTTTCTATAGAATTCCAACATGAAGTATGAAATCTGATTTATTTAATACACTTTCAGCTTATTTCATGCATTTTATATCATTACCAGCAGTTTCCTCTTAGCAAAAAGTACTACTCTCTTGATTTGCTTGGTTATTCTGGCCTTAGCCCTTAAATTAACCCTAGCTGTAACACCACAACTGCAAGGGGAAATAACTTAATATATTATTATGTCCCTGCTACCTGGAATTATAGAAATAGCACATAACAATAGGAACAAATTAGAGTGTAACTAATGTAACCTTTTATGAGAAAAGTTAAACACAAACTTATAATACAGAGCCAGACATGACCTTGAACTAAACCATAAAATTAAATAGAATGAATAGAATATCCTCTTTACTTGTAACATCACCAGTTAATTTATAATGTTGATTAATAGAATTAGTGTTATAATTATGGGTAGAATATTTTTCAGTTTAAAATAGAGTGAAACTGAGGATACAATTTTCTTGATGGGGTTTGTCCGTCATCATCGTTTTACTTTTTTATCCAGGTCACATGGGACCGCCTTAGAAAGCTCTTTCCACTTTTGATGGTCCCTGGCCATTTTCTTTGCAGTTCCCCAAGATAATCATGCCTTTAAAAGTAAAGTTCCCTTTTCAAACCTGACGGTTTATAGGGCAAGTGAAGTAGAGTTCACTTGTTTCTGTGAAATCTGCATATGAAGAGATAGTGTGGTCAGCACTATGCCCAGCCGCCTTTACCTTCCCTAATGTGAGGTAGGTACCCATCAGAGTTGGGTGGACTCAGGGATGGTCTACTGACTTGAACCCGGATAGGAACTTGAGACTTACGGGTTAGCAGTCCAGCTCTCTACCGCTAGACCACTTCATCCCTTAATCATTGCCTTTGTCAGTTGCTTATTCTACTGTGCTCCTCAATGTCTTCCTTGGTCTCATTTCCTTGGTCTCATTTCCTTGGTCTCATTTCCTTGGTCTCATTTCCTTGGTCTTATTTCCTTGGTCTCATTTCCTTGGTCTCATTTCCTTGGTCACATTTACCTGCCATTCCTGTAATATCATCTGAATTCATCCAGCGCCATCTTTTTTTTTCATTATTTCACATACTGTTATATAGATCTACTCTTTACTAAATCAAAGCTTACTAGATTGGAAGTTAAAATTACATTTTCAAATTACCATTAATTTATGTTTTTAAACTTTTTTACTAAATGAGTTTATCACTAGAAAATAACTAGCAGCTGAATTGTTTTTATAATGTTCTGTGCAATACATACCTAGTTGTGATTAATCTAAACATTGCTACTGTTTGCAGTTCTATTAATTAAAAATAATTCATGAGCCGGTATTATTTCCCTAAGCTATCATCATCTCTTCTGGTTTGTGCCCAAGACACATGGGGCAGATGAAGTTAAGTTCATCTATTTCAAAGACCTCAGTTAACATGGGGATAGTGTTCCCTAAACTATGTCTGATATTAACTGCAACCTTGCAAACTTATCTTTATTTTCATGTATAAGTAAAAGATAGCTATGTAAATGCTAATTGAAAGCTTGGTATTCATTGTACATTTAGTATCATATAATTTAAGTTTTTTTTGTTGATAAGCATCAAAGTTGGATGGTTGTCACTTAATTAATCATATGCTATGAGATTTGACATTTCACATTTTAAATATGGCTTGCTAAGTGTAGACTGACAGTTTCATATCTCAAGATTTATTGACCCCTTCCCTGTCTATAGATAGCACTGTCTACAACATATATATACATACTAGTGAATCACATTTTTTTAAACAAGTTCAAACATGGGAGGTTGTTCACTGTCAATTAGATAAGAATAAACAACCAACAAACCTAATTTTAATTCTGTTAAAGATTAAATAACAAACGTAACTCTCTTTAATTCCTTCAGATATCTCAATAACGCGTAACAAATTAACTATCTAAACAGGCAGTAAGTTAAATCTGGCTTGTTGACCTATACTCCATGTTTTTAATCTCCATGGAAAAAGATCACAAAAGTCCAAATTTGTTTGCCTTGTACGGGTACGCCAACATAAATCTTTTATCTGCTGTTTATTGATCCACATGAAAGCTCCTAGCCTTTAAACTTGTAAGCACTAATGTATTCAGTGTTGTGATTAAAGAAAACCTGTTAAAAGGAACACACGTTTCTTTATCAGTGAAGTGATATAGATATATATAATCAATACATTGGACTGGGTTAAAGCAACTATAAAATCAATAACAGTGTCCTTATTACATAGATCTACAAAATGCAACAACTTTTAATGAAATTTAATTCTACCTGGAATTTTTTTGACTTGTAATCCATTGAAAGGAAAGGATTAGATGTTTGAATATATTTTTGTTCAATATGGACAAGTTAGTGTATAAAATGTTGAAGTTTTAAAATGCTTTATTTTCTTTTATTGTTAAACTACAAGCTTCTAATGTAGCTGTTGTTCTTATTTTATACTATTTATTCTGAAGTTATAGTTTTTACCTGGGTCTTTTTGTTTCTTTCATTTACTAATACATGTTGAATTTAATTGCATGTTAAGAAATGTTATCAATGAGTGCTTGTATTAAATAGACTTTTATCTTTATTGGTATATTAGGTTGGTTTCAAACTGTGAAGAAACTTTTCATTGTCAACATTTATAATGCTCATTGTGTTTTTATCATTAGGTTCAAACAGTGAAGACATTTTATTTTTCATTATCAGTTTCAACGTACAGGCCTTTAATGTGCATTGTGTTTTATTAGCCAGTTATCTTGACCTCTCTAGAATAACAAGAGTGTAAAAGCACTCAAAAAATTCAGAAGTTAAACTTTATTATTCTAGTTGTTGAAATATTAGTAAAGTAAGTAAAGTTCCCTTTCAAACCTCACGGTTTATGGGGCAAGTGAAGTAGAGTTCACTGCTGGGTGGACTCAGGGTCGGTCTATTGACTTGAACCCGGATTCGAACTCTAAACTTACTGGTTAGCAGTCCAGCTCTCTACCACTAGACCTCAAAAAAAAATGTTTGAATAAACTAGATGTGGATTTTTCAAAAGTATTTACAATAGAAGTTCAAGTATCCATTATACTAGATGGTCCTTGGGCATATGAAGTATGACTCATCTGTTAATTTTAACATCATTTATGAAAGGATTATTTCTTTAGCACCAGTTCAGTACCTCACACTTTTTTTGGAAAACTCATTCATACTTTAGTTATTCTTGTATTGTTATTCTTATATTGATTTGATATTCTAGTAGTTATTTTTATATTTTATCTTGTCTTCAGGCTTATTTTAGACTCATTCATAATTAAGTTATTCTTGTATTGTTGTTTTTGTGTTGTTATTATTGTATTGTTATTCTAGTATAGTTATTCTTGTGTTTTATCTTGTCTTCAGGCTCCCAGATGTAAATGCCAGTCAGGAAGAGCAAGACAATGATGACCAAGGACTAACATTAATTGTACCACAAATTCCATACCCCACCAGCTCATTTCAGGAACCAAATCAGAATGCTGATGGTGATATACCCATAGACACTTCCCTTGTTGAGCAAGAAAATCTTAACTCACTTTCATTGACCCAAGAACCAAATAATCAAAGAGAACAAATAGATTATGCCAGTTATTTCAACTTTTCCAGAAATATTTTCCTTTCTCAGCAAGCTGCTAAGTTAGAAAGATTAGCCTCTAAAAAGAATTCATCAAGTGGAATTAATCCAAATGCTGGGAAAGATAGAGGGCGCTCATTTACGTCAACAAGGAATAATTTTGCTGACTTAACTCGTAGGTCGGCCATTTTGCACAGAACTGGGCTGTACAATATCAGTACAGTAGCTCCATCTGGTATGCCACCAGCTGGAAAGGGAGGTGATTCATGTAACAGTACTAGAACTCTTCAAAAAGTTGAAGAAGGGAAAACAGATTTAAACAGAAAAGACTTTTACAAGCCTGACCCAGAACTGATTAGTACAGTAAATCCATATCTTCCCCCATCTTTTCAGCTCAACGGCAGTGCCGCTTATCAATTAAAATCTAGCTCTTCTGACACTGAGGTAAATTCACGGCTGAAAAAACCTGCCCCGTCTTTACAATTTCTCAGAGACAATTTCTTGAACCCAACTCCAGGTCCCAAGGCCAGACTCCTGTTTTTTGACACCAACCCTCACAACAACTCACAAAACATAAAGAAAGCCCAGAATTTTAAAGAAGAGCATAGTGGAAATAAAAAAGTTGTTTTCTCTCCAGCTCCTACACCTCCCTCTACACCAAACCAACAAAGAGCTACCAGACCTTCAGATCTTGTCAAAACATCGGGCCAAGCTCCGATACCCACTCTACACAACTCTCACAACTCTGCAAACATGAGTTACCTCGGAGGAACATCCAACATCTACAACAGCGTGACCTCACTGTCTCGAGTCCAGGAGAAGGAAGAGCTGCAGCGATTGAATGATCGCTTCTCTGCCTACGTAGGTCGAGTCAGACAGCTAGGGGAGCAGGTCAATAATGTCGACACGTCTGCCTTTCTTCGATCTACTAAAATATTGGAAGAGGAAATTGTCAACCTGAAAAATATGTATGAAAGTGAACTGGAGAGGTTGAGGTGAGTGATGATATAATTATATTTTTGTATAGCTATTGAATGTAATAACTATTTCTAGCAATTAAATTTACAACATATTATCAGTGCTTCTTCCAGACTTTTTTTTTCTCCGGGGGTGGGGGGGGGGGGGGGGGGGGGGCACTTGATATTTTCATATAAATTCAATTTTGTTCAGTGGAGGGTAGACTTTTTTTGGAGGGGGGCAGAGATGCCTAGAAGAAACTCTGCATATAATGCTGTATTTTTTAGTGTATTAACCCCCAATTTTAAAATAGAGTGTAAGATATACTTCTACTGGCATTTGAGGAAACTTACTAACATTTAAGCAAATTTTCTTGGGTCAAATTCATTTTATGTGCTAGAAAATCATCTAAATTAGCTAAACCTCCAAATTACTACATACATTGTTGCATTGTGTTAAATTAGCTAATGCTCCAAATTACTACATACATTTTTGCATTGTGATAAATTAGCTAAACCTCCAAATTACTACATACATTTTTACATTGTTTTAAAGGAATGAAATAGAGGCAGGAAGCCATGAAAGAAACACCCTCTATGTCCAACACAACAAACAACAGCAGTATGTTGGTGAACTACAAGACAGGTATGTGACAACATTTCAAGTTAAATCTATTCTAGTCCAATATATATTGGTACAAATTATTATATAATGTTACAGTAATCTGAGAGTACATTAGTTTAAAATAATTCTTAACAGGTTTTTTTTTCAGTTTTTAGTATAATGGCACTGTAAATCTTAAAGAAAATAGTTGAGTTAAGCTAATGTTATAATCTCTATTAAAAATATAGACAAATTTCATTTTATTTAAACTGGTAGTCAGTAAAGACCTAATTGTATCACTGTATGTGAATGTATTGTCTTTAAATTACTAACTAATTGATTTAATTAGCTTCTTACGACTTTTGCAAACAACCCATTGTGAAACTGCTATCATATTAATAAAAGATTTCTTCCTTGTTTTTGCTTTAAAAATGAAATTTGATAATCTGGATTCAGTTTTGCTTAAGTATGATAATAATCTACCTTTAGTCAAGGATCAGTTATTCAAGATTTGAAGTTATTATTGAGTCTTGTTGATGAATGGGATTTTGTTCACTAAAAAATCATGGTTATTGCCTTGACTATGACATATCATAACAAGATGATAGTTCACGGATAGGAGTTTGGTTATTTAAAAACTAAGACTATTCCCATCCTTAACAAAACAATGTTCTTCCACCACTAGGCTGTCTATTGAAACAGAGAAAACCAACAAGTTAATGGATGAGATAAACATGCTGGAGAGGCAAATTGGCAACCTGCAAGCAGAGGTACAGGATGCCAGGATTGCTTCCCAGAGGCCACAGGAGAATGTGGACAACTTGCACAGAAGTATAGAAAACTTAATGCGTGAGGTGGACCAGTGGAAACACAGGTTGGACCCATGTTTCTTTATTACTTACATTTTGAAATATAACAATTACATTAAAAAAAAATTAAAATAATAATGATGGAATTTAGGATGCTAAGTATATTATTCAAATAACTTATTGTAACATAAAGAAATAAAAGTTGTCATAAAACTTAAATTTACTTATTTTAAAATAATATATTCAAATAATGTGTTGCTGACTCTTATATTTAGAAATACATTTCTGAATAAACTCTGTTAACATTCATAAATTGCATAATTCACTTAAAATTGATGTCAGTTTTACAAAAAAAATTGTTAAAAAGCATATTGGAAGAATAGTACATTTATATTCCATAACAGTGGATATGAAAATATATTTTTTTTAATATTATGTTAAAAAATATGTAAAAAATATTTTATGTTGTACTTGAACAGATATGAACATGAACAAGTTACTCGGCAAGAAGCTGAGGACAGGGTCCAACAGATTTTCAAGAAAATGGAGTTTGCTGAGCAGATACACAAGCAGCAAATCACAGACTATCAGGTAGATTATGTCTGCTTTAGACAGGTTGCCTAGAAGTGTTTGCTTTAGGCAGGTTGCCTAGAAGTGTCTGCTTTAGACAGGTTGCCTAGAAGTGTCTGCTTTAGACAGGTTGCCTAGAAGTGTCTGCTTTAGACAGGTTGCCTAGAAGTGTCTGCTTTAGACACCATCTAGACACATCTGGCTGGTAGCTTGTCCATAAGCATCATTGACACTATGTCGACTCTTCAAATGCTACAACAAGAACACTTGTCTGCCTAACTACACATAAAGATAGCATTCTCTGTTTTTTCAACAAGTCTAGCTCAATCATAAAATGAAACAAACCATGACCTAACATCATCATATCACACCTGTGCTGCTAATCCATTATATTAAAAAAATTCACTTATGTAATATTAGGAGTAGTAGCTACTACACTGTTACATATTATTTTGAAGTAATTTAAAACAATATAATTAAAATAAATTTTATATGTTCCACACTGATTAATTTTCCCCCCCTTTTTTAAAATATATTTTAAATTTCTAAAACTACAAGATATATTGCAATACATTTTTATCAAGGTTTATTATATTTTAATAGTTTATATTTTTTAAATATTTCTAGAGTTTAATTTAACCATGTTAACTAGTTAGTCAGAATTCATAGCATGATATATTGTACACTGTGAAATTAGCATTTTAATAAAGTGTTAATTAAGTTTAAAATGTTAAAATTGTCATCAGACTCGCCTAGACACAGCATCAGCCACGATACTGAGCCTTGAAGCCAGGGTACGAGACCTGAGCAAGGCCGATGTCTCTGTGGCAGAGATGCTGAAACAGGTCAGGGACACTGCAGAGGTGGAGCTTAAGAAGTTCCAGATTGAATCGGAGGAGCAGTACAGCAGAAATGTAAGTAGAATCACATCTAAATTAATTCGTCAATTTTGTTTTGATCAAACTTTTTTTTTTTTTAAAATAGCAACATTTATTTAAATATTGGAAAATTATCATTTTTCAATGTCCAATTTTAATTTTATATTTGTTTTTGATGCTACTATTAATTAGGATGTCTTCTGCTAATTATAGTTGTCAGCATTAAAGGCCCAGATTGATCATGATGCAGATACCCTACAGAGGTATTCACAGGAGAAGAGTGAGATGATGGGACAAGTTGGGGAACTTCATGCCAAAATTAGAAATCTTGAAGGGCAGGTAACTAACTATTTTGTATTATAATTTTTTTTTCTTAAGTGAAAAATGTCATAAAAACACATTTTTTTCACATATGAGAGATGTAATAAAAAACACATTTAAATGATGAGGTTGTGAAACTTTGTAATTCAGCTTCATTAAGTGAAAACAAAGATAAAAAGATTAGATTTTTAGCTTAGATATAGCATGTACTTAACCGAATCATATAACTATAAAAAATTTGGCCACTGTTATTTCTTTTGTTAATTTTTAAAATTGTGATCAAACTATTTTTTAAAATAAATCATCAGGTTGCCAATTTGCACCATCAAAAAGAGACTTTAGAAGACGCTGTGTCTGTGGAAAGAAACAGAGCTGCTGACAACATCAGGCAGCTGGAGAGGAAGCTCAGGGAGGTCCAGGACATGCTGGTCACCAAGATGAGGGAAGTGACCAATGCCAGGGAGGCCAACATCCCCCTCAAAGCTGAAATTGAGGCTCTCAAGGCAATATTAGAGGAAGAAGAACGCAGGTTAGAAAATAAGCGCCTTAACCCTCAACACTGATTTTGTAAGTCTTAAAATATGCACTTTAACACTCAACATTGATTTTGTAAGGCATTAATACAGCTTAGCCCTTTTATTAACACCTATGTAGTTTTCAAGGTTTTAGAGAATAGCTAGTAGATTTTAACATTCTAACAAAAGAGCTGCAAAAACATTCAAAAGAAGATGTTATTTTTTAGATTCTTTTTTTTTTTAATTGGATATTTATAAATAGAATTTTGTGTTGTACAAGTCTAGAGTTCCTTTTGAATTTTATGTCAATAAATAAACTGTTGTATTTTACAGGTTTAGACTTACTTTTTAATTAGTTATTAATTTTAAAAGTGTAATTTACAGGCTAAAATTTCTTTAGAATTAGGTAGCAATAAACAAAATGTTGTATTTTACAGGCTCAGAGTCCCTTTAGGCATTGTCCCAGCATCTGTTGTCCAAACACAGGTGCCCCATCCTCCAACCACCAATCAGATTCTCTCTACCAACTCCCTGAATGCATTGAAAGCGGCAGTAGCCAATCAGCTTCAGCCTTCTGAAGGACAAGTCAACCAGCAGAGCCTTGCAGACAGCAAAAAGGCGAATGCCTTGCAAGATGTTATGTCACTGGGGTCTGTGGCCAATGCCTTGAGCCCACTGCTTGAGTCAACTCACCTGTACACATCAGGTGCAGCAACGTCTGCTGAGCAGACAAATACAACAGCAGCTGTTAACTACAGCTCTAATTCACCTCTCGCCTCAGGTCAGCTACTTAAATGGCTTAGATGGCGAATTAATTTTTCCATTGAGTTTTTTTATTAAATTCTTTATATAGTAAAACAACAAAAGTACTACTTTTAAGAACTATTGACCTACAGGACAGTTAAAGTAGAGTTCACTTGTTTTTGTTTCCAGGGAATAATAGAATATTGTGTGGCCATTGAAATGATCCATAATTAATTCCACATAATTTGTAATTTAGTATGATTCATGGTGAAAATAATTAAATTGCAAGTATAAATAATAGGACCAAATATTAAAATGCATAAATGCTGTAGGATATAATTGATAACATTGTTATTACTGTAGTTGTAACTTTTTGTTTCCTATGTGCTTAGTATTCATGTTTTGGGTAATTACTATTAATAAAATAAAAATAGACCTTGTTGAAAGTAAGCATGCAAACTGCTTAATTTTGTGGGGTTTTTTTAAATAAAAACACTGGTAAGGTTATACTGTGAAAAAAAAATTGTAATGCCATTATTCCTTTAAGTGAGAATTAGGTAAAGATTGTGATAGAAGCCAGGCCTAGCTTTTATCTGAATTTGTCAGAAATTTACTAATTTCATTTTGTATTATTTTTCAAATTTGGTAAAGCAGACTAAAGACTTTCACTATATATTTTTTCAATTGCTTGTATTTGATATTGAACCGTCTGATTTAAATCTATCACAATAATTTATTACCATCAAAATATATTTAATTCTGTAAAAAAAAATGTCAACATTGTTTATAGTTATTGTTTCTTCTCTAATAGGATTAACCTCTACGTACCAATACGAGCCACCAATGCCACTAAACACTCTGTACATCCCTGAAGCACTACGATCAGCAGAAGAAGGTCAAGTAGAATATGACACAGACTATGGATTTTCTTACCCAGAATACAGCAGCTACATGCAAGGGTATGCCCTACCAATGACTGGACCAGGGTACACCTACGAGGCCACACCTAGTGTCAGCCGAGTGATGATGGACACCACATCAATGCAGACGCCCCGGGCTGTTGGCCCCATTCCAGCCAGGTCAAAATCAGCGCCAAGTGAGTTAACTAACCAAATGTTGGTATATGTTAAGTTATGTTGATTTTATTTAAAAAATACACTCAATTTTCTACACTAAATTTTATCAAATGTTTAATAATCAAAATACTTTTTCTCCACAAGATCAAGTAATCTCTTAGTAAAATAAAAATATAGGTCCTTCTTGAATTGACCTCCAACATTATAAACAAACTTTTCTTAACAAACGAAATTCATTAATATTTACATGAGAAAAAAAAATGCAAAATTGGTTTAATTTGTGATGTATAATTTGTTATATTTTAATCAAATTACTTTTAACCAAAGAAATTTCTCTCCTCCATACAGACCATACTGATAATGACGAGAAAGCTGAGACAGAATTAAATGAAAAAAGTGCCAGTTTGGCCACCACAGCCTTGGGTGTTGGACGGGACTACTTTGATGAGATGTTCCATGACTTGAAGCGAGACACACTCTTCCCCAAATCTCGTCCAAAGAGCAGCCCCCTTGAGAGATCTGTGCCATCCAGTTTCCAAGATTACAGCGTAACAACCTCAAGGTTAGTTTTTTTCAACCCAAGAAATTGGCTTAAAATGTCTATTTCCCCCCACCCTCCCCACTCCCCTCCTGAAATTCTGATAAATGCCACTGAATTCATTAACCTGTTTTTATTTATTTTCTAAAATAGATGCATGATGTTTTATCTCAAAATATATATTTACATCATCTTAATTTTTTCTAGATATTTTGATAACTATTTTTTCATTCACTTCCTAAAACCAAATTGTGTTGTGTTGTTATTGCAACAATACATCACTTGGAGCATATGATACGGTAAATACATTTAAAATTTAGTGCCCTAAACTGTTGTTAATTTCAATGCTATTGGCCATTCCAATCTTCAAATCACTAATTTATCCTTTGAACAGTGCTATTGGTGATCTGAAAGTCCTTGAAGTGAACCAAGATGGGAAATATGTGCGGCTTGTAAATGATGGACCAACTGTATGTTATTCCAAAAAATATTACATCAGTTAGACTTAGCAAACCTAAAAATTCTAAAAATATTACATTAATCAGCCTGTAAAAAAAATCTCATACCATTTACTTTATCCAAAAATTAAGAAAGTATTTAATTTAAAAACTGAAAGACAACACATAATGTTCACTCTATCATCATATAATGTGATATTTTCTATATTCTAGTAAAACTATCTATTAATAATGTTGTTTATTAATTTTAAAATGTTACATGTTAAAAAAAAGGTTAAAATATTTACAAAGATTCGATTCATTTTTTTGAAAACTTAAAAAGTAGAATTTTCATTAACTCAAAACATCCTTGACCTTAGGAATTTGAATTCGGAGGCTACATGATCCAGCAAAATGTTGGGGGTCATCCAGTTGCTGTGTTCCGGTTCCCCCCTCGCACTAAATTCATGCCAGACTCCACTATCACAGTCTGGGCTGGGGTCAATGACCCCAGACTGAACAACCCACCAACAGACTTCTACTGGAAAGAACATCAGAAATGGGGCTCTGGGCCAGAATGCACAACCATATTATGCAGGCCAAATGGCCAGGTAAGCATTGAAAATGAAGAGCATAGACAATGAAGTGGACATTATGTTTAAACAATGGTACACACTTTATTATCATAAGTGTTTAAAAAAAGCTCCAATATTAATTAAAAGCTTTTGTGTAGTAAAATTTGTAATAGAAATGGATGAAGAGAAATCAATCTATTATAATCACGTCTAAATGAGTCAAATTTATTAATTTTTAGGTGTCATTTCCTTTAAATCTGACACTTTTACATCAACAACATAATTACCTGCTATTAACATTCTGTTTACGAACTTAAATTACTGTAATAGACCCATTTTTATTTTAATTGATATAAAAGTAAAAGTAAAGTTCCCTTTTCAAACCTGACGGTCTATAGGGCAAGTGAAGTAGAGTTCACTTGTTTCTGTGACCTCTGCACATGAAGAGATAGTGTGGTCAGCACTATGCCCAGCCAAGTTTACTTTCCCTGAGTTAGGTACCCATCAGAGTTGAGTGGACTCAGGGACAGTCTACTGACTTGAACCCGGATTTGATGGCAAGACTTACGTGTTAACAGTCCAGCTCTCTGCCGCTAGACCACTCCGTCCCCTAGTAATTAATATAGCTTTGACATATATTGACAGCCAGTACTTATTTTCAGGCTGTTGCTTGGTCTACGGCTGCACACAGGGTGAAGAAAGACGCGTTTGAGGAGAAGCCTGTGAGCAGGAATGATACTGAATGTAAGTTGGGAGCATTGCTGCGATGCGAGTTTAGGACTGGGTCAACCTTATATGACAATGTGGATTTATCAATAATGATGATCTGATATGAATGACTGAACAGGGCCAGATGGTTTTAATCCATAGTTTATTGCACTAGCTACATACACGTCACATCCTTACGTGCCTCATCACACAGCCACAATCTTTTATTAATATAAATCATTCCACAGCACACATACTCTCATACCCTTGCAATACCTAAGATACCATTGTTTAAATATAATAGCACCTAAAATTTGTTGATCTGAAATGTACATACCCTTGCAATACCTAAGATACCATTGTTTAAATATAATAGCACCTAAAATTTGTTGATCTGAAATGTACATACCTAGCAATACCTAAGATACCATTGTTTAAATATAATAGCACCTACAATTTTATAGATTTGAAAGTGCATTTTCTCACATAAATAATGATTTATATGTTTTCAATACATTTAGGAAGATGTATTGAAATATTTAACTTCATGAAAAGTTGGGCTTTATTTTTTTTTGTATGACGTGGTAGATTTTGTTGATCTAAAATTTCTGTTGTTCAAGAAATGTTATTTATTCTACGTTAAATTAAATAAATGTTTATCTTGTAATGGGATATGCTTTTAGCTTCATAAAAATCTGATTGATAAAGAAAAATATTTTAAAATCCATTTTAACCAGATCAAAGTTCAACTGTGTTGCAATTTTTTATTATTAAAACTTCCTTTGCTTTTAAATCCCACAAACTGACATACGACAAACATTTTTGGGATAGAAAAACTAAGCTTAATCATTGGTTTACTGTGAATTAATTAATGCAAAAGAGGTGAATCCTAAAGCGGATTCATGCTAACATCTTTGTTTACTTTTATTACCAAATCTTTTTGAAACAGAAATTCTAAACTGTTTGAATATTTTCCAGTCAAAACCAACAAGAAAGAAGAAACTGAACCCAGGGACGATGAAGACAGTTTGACTGAATACAATACGGACATCATTGGCATTAAGCATGAGCAGCCAGTGTACTTGAGGAGGTAAATACAAATAATAACAGACTCAGTGACGTAACCAGGGTAGAGTTGGGAGGAGGGGTCCTAACCTCACCCTTTCCCCTCCCATGACCCCCAACCTTACAGGACTCTTATGTTAACTTTTCAATGTCATATTGGGACTGCTTTAAAAAAAAATTTCAAAAAACTTATAGAATTGAAATGCAGGCCTATTTATACTTATAATTTCTATATGTGTATGAATATACATACATACATACATACATACAGACATATATATATATATAATATATATATATATATATATATATATATATATATATATATATATATATATATATATATATATATATATATATATATGGAAATATATCAAAATTCACCCAATAACTAATCTGGTATAGGACACTGGACAAGCACATTAATTTATTACTTTGATGGCCTGTGAAATTTTATATTTAATAGTAATTTTATCTTTAACACTAATGTATTTACTTATTTAATCTACTAATTTTAATTTTGTTTAAATACAAAAATATGTTACTGCTGAGAATAAAAGTAGAATAACTCTTTTATTTGTGAAAAAACTTACAGAAGTATTTTACTGTTAAATTATTTTTTTTATTTGATAGAGAAAAACAACAACCACCCACCCTGTCTGCTTCAAAGCATCCACATGGCCACCAGCCAAAAGCATACGTCCACCCTCATACAGGAGTGGAGCGTCCAGTCTACTTTGGCAACGACAACAGCACCATCAGCCGTCAGTCTAGGGCCCAGTCATGTCGACCTGACCCGATCCCAGGTTTGTGTAATAATGATTGGCATAGCCCCAGACAGGTTTTTACTATCTATTCTATGATCAAAACAAAATTAATTTGTCTTTTTTGTCATCTAAAAAGATTAACTAAACATTTTAATGTATAGCCCCAACAAACAAGAAAGCAATAATATGTGAAGTTTGTAACAAAGAAATGTTACTAAATAGTCTAGATATCCTCATTTAGACGTTGTATTTTACTAACAATTGCATACTGTTTCAGAAAGGTAAAGAGCATTAAAATCTTTTCCACAAAGTTTGTATGTTGTGGATCGTATGGATTGCAGCTACAGGTCTCAAAATAATCTCCCTTCAGCATTTTTAAGACACTTTGCTGTTTCACAAAATTAAGCAATTATGTCACTCACTGTAGTGGAGCACTTTCACTGGAAAACATTGACCTTAGAAAAATTAACTCTGTTAAAAAATATTAGAATGTGTTTTATTATATGTTTAAATTTGGCTTAGTCCAAACTGATTTTTTTTTTATAAATGAGAACATTATACATTTTATTAGGCCAGCCATTTTGTGGAGCACCTGCTCAAAGAATGGGTAGCGCCCCTTTAAGAATGATGGGAGGTAACCAAGGGCAGCATCCACCAACTATACGAGGAAATGGAACCTTAGCTAATAAATCAGTGAGCTGAAGTTGTTTTTTTTTTATTAACAATCCTTAATTGCACATTATCGTTTTTCCGTTTTCCTTCCTACATGATTTAGATTTTGTTAGATTTAGCTCACATCTTTTATAATTTATAAATGTGTACATTTTACAAATAGACATTTTAGGCAAATATACAATGCCCTATGATTTGTAGTTAGATTAATATAATATATCCATAGCTATTCATAATTAAATCATTTAAACTTTTCAATATATAAGTATTATTTTTTCAAACCTTTTTTGTGATTTTTTAAATATCCTATACTGAATTGTTTGTGAAATGTACACCATTAGCAAACATTTAGAGTCATCTTAATTAACATATATTTACAAAAAGAAATATTTTTTTTTAAATATGCTTAACATAAATGTTATACTTACTAAATAATATTTTTTCCAATAAATAAAATCTATAAACTTAAATCAAAAAGCTGTTTAGGTATTTTGTCAAACCTTTACTGTTGTGTAGAAATTTATCATAGTGATTTTAAAACTCAAATACTTTAATTAAATAATAAATTGGCTATTAGGCCCTAATTCTTGTCAATTTTTTTTCTTAGGTTTTGTTTCAACTCAAGCTTACATATAAATTAATAACTTAATATGTTTAACCCTTTAACCATATTTAAATTCTCAAACATCAGTTTTAAGTATATTAACAATCTTAAAATAATTGTTAGAATTTTAATAATCCATAATCATATGAAAGGGATTATCTGTTCATGGCAAAAAAAAAAATTCTTTTTTAAACCATATTTTATTTTGTTAATTATGATTTATATTTACTGCACTAGCTTTTAAATTATAACCTCATTAAATTCCTTAAAATTCCTAAGTAGGCCTATAAACAATAAAAATGTACTACCTTGCTTCTACACGTCTAGGGTGTTTGCTCTGTTAAACATATAAGCTCATTGTCTGCTGTTAAAAGACTTAAAACTTTTACATTTTGCAAAAATTAGATATTATTTTATACAGTCCAATAAAACAGTTACTGAAGAAAGTTTATATTTAATCATACTCTAAAGAACTCATAAAATTACACAAGAGTTACAAATATTTTAACTGGAACTATTTTCTTCTAGGCTGGCACAATACGTTTGGTACCTCCCTCATATTTATCTCCCCTACAAGAGCAGTTAATAGATGATTCAAGAGAACGCCCCAGATCCTTGATTCATTTCGCAGCATAGGTGTGTGCTAGATTAGTCTTGCAATATTAAATTCATAGCTTATAGTCTTTCTGAGTGATTTGATGTTACCTTATGTCAAATGTCCTATTTATATATTATTCTTACAACTTTATGTATACCTTATCATTATAATCTATTCTTATATTGTATAATTAACTCAAAAACTAAATGAATAAATTTATTAACTTGAAACTCAACATATTTATTTAACTGATATATTTTTTTTTAAAGATTAACAATGTCAGTATTTTTAAAATTGAGTTTAAAAATATCAGTTTCTTAAGTTTCTAATAGAAATAACTTGTACTATTGGCGTAGAACAGTAACTTTTTCTTTTTCAAAATCATTTTTTTGTAAATAGTAGGTTAATATTCTTTGCACATACAATTTTTAAAAAATTTCTGTGTTCTTAAAGTTTTATTTTTGTTCATATCCTCAGACTAGCTTATCTGATGCCCCAAGTCCCTTTATGAGACCACACAACAGATTTGCTACAGGATTAGAACAAATCCGCTCTCAGCACCAACTACAATTTATTCCCCCTATGCCACACACACCGCTTTTGTTGTAGTAAATTTTGAAATGTCTAGTATACATTGATTTTATTATAAATATTTATTTTATTCAGCAAATTCAATTTACATATGAATCTAACATTTTTTGTTATAAAAATAAAATAATTTATGTACCTGAAGGCATATTGCTTTATAATAAGTTACCTTTAAAATCAATAGATGGCTTTTTCTGACTCTCAAAAAATTTATTTTTAAGATTGAATATATTACACTGACAAATATACTAGTATTTTAATAAATTATTTGTTTTTATTTTAATTATGTTGTAGCTGTTTCCATATTTTACATATATGTATATTTTATAATCAAAGCTTTTCATGGGTGATCTCCTTGACATTCTAAGTATTGTTATACAAGATTGTATTATTTTGACTGTGATATCTAGTATTCAAATGCTTTAACTTTCAAGAATAATATCTAAATGTTTCTATACATTTTTAAAAACGTTATTTACTATCATATTTATAAATGCTATAAAACATTAATAAAGTATTAAGAACTGTATGTATAATCTTTATAAATGGCTAGGCAGTATGGAATATTATTGTGTAAGGGGCTGACCATAAATATCCAGCATCTGGTGGATTCTGATAGTGTTGAGTGTTAAGACATAAAATGTATCACACAATTTCTTTAATCTATTTCTTTAAAGTAAAGTTTTTTAATATAATGATTATAGGAGGGTTTTAGGATTTTTTTTTCTAAAATTTTTTTGGGGAGGGATGGGAGACAATCTGGGTTTCTGTGAGGATAGAAAGTTGTCATTTATGGATTACCCTTCATTATTTTGTACCTTAAAGATATAATTCTTTCCTTAATAAAAGTATTCAGCCATCTGCTTAATATTTCACATTATACACAAAGCTTTAATACTTCTTGTTGTAACATTAAATAATTTATATATAAAGACAGTATAATAAGTATCAAAACAATTTTAGTGCCTTTTGATGTTATAAATTATAACAAATAATTTTTTCAGAACTATTTTTATTTCGATCCATTTTTTAATTATAATTTCTTTATTTGATATTTATAAATTTAGTTATATTAATAATATTATTATATTCAAACTTCCTGGAATTGATTGTTTTTGGAAGTGGATGTATTAAATACATTAAATGTCTATGAAAATGTAATTTCTGTTGGGAAAATGGTACTCATATCATGTTTACATAGGCTTGATTGACAAGATTAGATGTATTTTTTTTATTTAATTTTTGTTAGAAAACAAATTTTTCTGTCAATTATTATTTGCTGTTACTGTGTTAGGTCTTGATAGCTTTTGCACCAAAATAAACATTAAAAATTTGTAATTGCTGCTTGTGTTGAAAATTTCAGTTTCAGCTGTTTGTCGTGCTTGTGAGATCAATTTTTATACAGTTACCCTTGGGGACGGAGTGGTCTAGCAGTAGAGAGCTGGACTGCTAACCCGTAAGTCTTGAGCTCAACTCCGGGTTCAAGTCAGTAGACCGTTCCTGAATCCACCCAACTCTGATGGGTACCTAACTCATATTAGGGAAAGTAAAGGTGGCTGGGCATAGTGCTGACCACACTATTTTGTCATATGCCGAGGTCACAGAAACAAGTGAACTCTACTTCACTTGCCTTTAGACCATCGAGTTTGAAAAGGAAACTTTACTTTTTTACTAGTCCCTTGTTACTTCATGGTTCATTTATTGCAGCCTCAATACATCGCTGATTGTTCAAAAATATTCATTAAAAAAATATTCCTTAAAAAAATATTCATTAAAAATTCAAAATTGAGGAACTATGGCGTGTAAGTTGCCAGCATGCCCCTTGTCTCTTCTCAAAGCACCTGACATGTAAATTATCTTCTCCAAAGTACTGCATAGGTATTTCATAGACATTAATAAAAATCGAGCGAAGAGAAGCTTATGTCAGATATGTGTTTCGTTTCTTGTTTATAAGATGTTATAAGAATAATAGAGTTCTAAAAACATATTTACAGTATATATACATTAGTTACATGTATGTATGTTACACAAAAACATATCATATTTATATTATTTATACTTATACATTATGTTATTGAACCTGTTAATATTTTATTTACATGTTTGAAACTATTCTTTAATGTTCAAATGAAAACATATGCACTTATATGGTTTCATAAACACTGATTGATATTATACATATACAAATGGAACATGTTAAAAATGAGAGGGTAACACGACTTAGAGGTTTTTCACTCATAGCAGCCATATCTGGTCTCTATAAACCTTTATAACTGAGGGATGACTGAACCAGTGCTGTAGCGAGGTCGGGTGTCACCCGGTGCGGCACTTAATGGTGTCACTCCCCAGAGGCGTAGCGACAAACTTTCGATTTTTTATTTACACCCCCCCCCCCCTCTCAAACTTTTGATTTGGCAATTTAACACTTGAATTAATCACTTAATTAAGTGGAATTACCATTTTTCTCTATATATTTTGCTATTTTTTGCCTTGGTGTCACCCCTCGCTACGCATCTGGACTGAACTGATATCATTAGAACAGATGTTTTCTTAATGATAAATCTATGTGTCCATATCATTCTAAAGCCCTTAAAGGACAAAATAGAATAAATAGAATAGACTTTAAGAGCCTAAAAAGGTCAAATATCATAACTTCAAATATAACTTAATATAAGTAAAGTAACTTGTCAAGCTTTGTTTTTTTTTTAAAGTAAAAAGCTTGTTTTCTTGACATCCAGGACTGACAGTGCAACTACCATCTTTCCTATCCTTCACTACAACTTTGATTACTTGAATACCAGTCCACTCTACTCTTGACTCTTTCTCTACACTTGGTAGCATTTTTTTAACTTATTTACTTTTCCCCTGTAGTCCATCACACTGCAGTGTCTTTACTATTTAGCTCTTTCAGTATGTGGCCAAACCAATTAGGCACATATTTTTTATTCCATTTCCTTTACTTAGCACAACATTTCTGAGACTAAATATATTGTGATTACATTTTCTATGGTAACAAAAAAACTAATTTAAAGACATACAATAAATATTTCCCTTCACTTTATTTTCTATATTAATATTTCAAATCAATTCATAAGTTGTTTGTTTTCTCTCCTATGTTGAAGCAGGATGTACTTGAATATTTTCAAAGGACATATTGAGAATAATGAACCAGATTGTAAGGAAGTACATTTATAAAAATCTGTTTTAAACTTGCCAACTTTCATTAATGATAAAATCATTACAGTTGGAAATTATTACCAGGCTTTATAACTTATAAACTAATAGAAATCTGAAATGATTTAAAAAATAATGGAAAAAGAGCAAGATATAAAACAAAGGTGTATTTATTTCAGAACAAAATTACTGTAATTAAATAATTTAAAAATGATTTAAATGTAAGTAAATATTAATTATTTCATCAATGTCATATAATCATACTTCTAAAATCCTTTCAGATTAATTTCAGAATAAGATTTTTAAATGCTATGTTCACTTTTAACAGATCTTTGATTAGAGTTAATCATCTTCTTCACTGCTATCATTGTCTCTCTCTCTGATTGTTTTTTTTGCACCAAAAATTGATTTCTTTGATGGATCTTCACCTTCAGGGAGCTGAATAACACCTGTGTGAAAATCATTTTCATAAAAATATGAATTCACAAAGATGTGTATTGCAACTTCCATTTTATTAATAGTCTCAACTTTGTTTAGATGAAAAAAACAATTAACAAAAGAATAAAAATCCTTGAAACACATAAATCTAATAGAACTAATTGCCAGATTTTTTAAAATTTGCAACAAGCCACTATGTAGAAACATGTTACCTTATCTGGCAAGTCTTACCTGATCTGGCAAGTCTCCGTTCCAATATCACAAGTGGGAAATCATCAGTGTTACCAAGTTCTTCAAACCCAATGATCCTGAAATATTTATAACAATTTATAAATTTTAAATTTCATAGTGGTATTCATACCTATTTTAAGAATATAAAACATGATAATAAAATTGTTGGTCTTTTTTTAATGAATTTTCTGCCAAAAACCAAATTAGCTTTCTATACAGGCTACTCTTAAGACTTGCATAATTTATTTTAAGAAAATGTATAAGCTGGAAAAGTAGAAATTTATATATCAATACCTGTCAACAACAAGGCTTTTCTTGAAACATAAAATTGCTGGAAGCATTTGTATCTTCAGTTTTGTGATCAAAAAATTTGATTTTTCAACATTCAGCTTAGCAAATTTTGTTTTGAAATATTTTTTGCAAAGTATCTGAGGAAATAATAATTTTGCTTCAATTTTTAAGAAAAAGCTTAGGATACTGTGATTTAATTTTTAAAATATTGATAAGTATAATTTGATAACTTTATAAATAATATTTGCATCATTCAAATAGTTAATTATTTAAATATGCAACAGCTATTCTTTATATTTTTTTTATTGAGCAGAGTGAAACTTTGAATCACCTCGAAATGTGAATCTACGATTGCACATCGCCGAAAATCAGGGTGAAAAAAATGCACAATGCAATTCTCTACAGATGTGGATGTTGTCAGATCAAGAAAACTTTTTTCATCTGGGATAAGCCTGTGGAGATAGTTGCTAACTTACTTTTTTAATCAAACAGAAAATTAAAATCAATGCATCAATATCAGTAATTTTTAAATGCATATATGTTTTTTCTTATGAATAAAAAATAAGTTTAAAATGCTCAAAACTGTACTTTAAAGCTTTAACATAACTTTTATGATGTATTGATTAAATTGTTTGAAAAAGATATTTGAAAATGTATTATAATGTTAAAATGTGTCTTTATACATACGTATATTCTCCAAAAGAGAGTTTTCGGAGTTCTTGAAACTCATGAGTTTGTTGTTTAAGGGACTGTAGCCTTGCCTCTCGAATGTAGGAAGGTATTTCTTCTTTTTCTAACTCAGCAATAAGATCCTGTTTAACATACAAAATATGTTGAAACAAATATAATTTCAAAATCAGTTAATGTGAGAGAAATTTTATTACTACAAACCAGCATTAAAAACGAGGAAGAGATGAAATGAAGAATGCCATGCAAAAGCTATCTTAAAAACTATAATGAAATTGAAGACCTAAATGTACATTTTAGTCTAAATCAATCAATGCTTGTTACTACTCCGGTTTGGTTTTACCAGCTGTTAAAAATATATATATGCTGAAATATGTATTTAGGTTTAAGTCTCCCTATGAATTCATCAAATCAGTAGCTAATTGCTAGTCAGCAGAGTAGAAAACCATCTGTTGTTTTAGGGTAGTAGCCAGCATTTCTTTCAAGCATCTCTTTAGGGTGGGAACCAGCACCATCATTCAACTCACAACTTCCAGGTTCATTAGTAATTTTTTTATCTAAAGTTTGTTAATGAAGAATTGTTGGATGTATTTTGATGTCGTTTTGTTGTTTCTCTAGCAAGCAGTACTTAAGTGAAAGTAGCTCTATGTATTCTTGTCTTTCAAAACGAATAACTCTTGAATACCTCTCTGATTTGAAACCAGCATATGTGAATCATATACTAGAAAGCCTTAATTTTAATATATACACACGGCAAACATCTGGTAATTATTTTCTGTCATTAAGTGACCTGATATCACCCATCAATAATGCCATTTTATTATAATCTTTATTGCTGAAAATGAGGCCCAGGAAAATGTATGCAAAACCATTTAGCTGCATTTATGGCTGTATTTTATGTCATACCTAAAAATAGAATCCATCACACATTCCCCATTGATGATTACTTTATTTTTTTTAAAGAAAGTATTATTAATATTACTTAGATTGCAGTTTTTGTAATTTGGTCACTTCTGTCACTTTAAAAAGCATGGCATTCTAATTGTGTACAAATTTTTGTCATAAACACAAAAATATCAAGTTCAAATTGCAATGTGCCACACCTCCTCAAGAAAGCATGTGTTAATGGACAAGAGCGAGTTGACGAGAATCCTTCCATAATGTTCTTGACATGGAATAAAAACGTGCTTTTTTAGATTTAGACCGTAAAAAAAAAAAGCCTAAAATTAATTTAGAAATTTTATAATTATAGAATAAATTCTATAAAAGTTGCAAATCCAGAGAACTTGAAAATAATTTGTTGAGTTTAAGGCTACATTTCTATTTATTTTCATCTAGCCTAAGTTATAACCTATGGGACGGAGTGGTCTAGCGGTAGACAGCTGGACTGCTAACCCGTAAGTCTCGAGTTCGAATCCGGGTTCAAGCCAGTAGACCGTCCCTGAGTCCACCCAACTCTGATGGGTACCTAACTCACGTTGGGGAAAGTAAAGGCGGCTGGGCATAGTGCTGACCACACTATCTCTTCATATGCCGAGGTCACAGAAACAAGTGAACTCTACTTCACTTGCCCCATAGACTGTCAGGTTTGAAAGGGAAACTTTACTTTTTACTATGTTATAACCGGATGTTTCACTTTCGTAAGACACATATTGATTGGCTGTACAGGAACTCTGTGATCAATAATTATTTGTTTACAAAACTTTGCAGATCAAGTTTTTAAATAATAATGCAAATTTAAACCCCATGACCTAGTTTTTCTGTTTTTAGCTTACAATGTGTACAATAAAATTTATGGCAGCCTACCGAATAGCAGGATGCCATTGTTTATGTCGCCATTACATGTGAAAACCAAATTGTTTTTGCTTTTTTTTTTTATTTAGTTACCGAAAATATTAAAAACATCAAATACATCCAATCTTCAGTAAAGTCCGGAAAAAACTAGACAGACAGGATTTTATAACCACATTAATTGTAACTATGCCGTGCATGATTTTTTAAATTAATTAATGGGCCTCTCAAATACCTTTGAGACTTTTCTCGCTTGCGTCCATTGTGTTTAATTAACTAAGTGTTTAATTAACTGTTTATCACAGTGAATCACACTGTTAATATTCAAATTTTTATTATTATTAGTAATATTAGGCCTACAGCACATTATTACTTAAATTTAAAAGCAAACAAGAGTAAACCCATAATTTTGTTATTTCCATCAACATACCTATCCGTGTATTGAGTGTATTGGCAGTTGTTTTTTTTCCCCCGTACTTTTATACTTATGTATTATATTAATATATTAGCTTTTACTAGGCTACAACTTTTGGTAATCTATCGTTTTAGGTACATAAAATCGCCCACAACTTGTAATGTGAAAAACAGGTGACTCCTTAAATTTCAATAATTATTTCACATTTTGAGGAAGATTTATGTTTTTTAAAATACAAACATGTTTCCTTGTTTCATTTATGTACCTGTTTTTAAACAATTGAATTAAAGCTTTTCCGTAATAAATGAAGACTAGCGATTTCCAACAGATGCAACCATGCTTATTTACTATAGCAGCCATCTTGTTTAAATTTTATTTTTTTAAGCTTATAGCACGAGATTCAGGCGGAAGCCACTCTATTTTACAAATGGCTGCTGTTTATATAGCAAATCTTGCTCTCAGACACTGCTGTTTAAAGTTAATTTCTGGCCTATATCGATATATTTAGCAATTGATTTAGGTTTATTATTAATTTATCTATAATATTTGACACAAACATATGACAATATACTTCTTTTAAAGCCTTAACAATGAGGTAATGTTTTCGTACATTAATAGCCGCGGGCGATTTTACGTACCCAAAACGATAGATTACCCAACTTTTTTTTTACGAAGTGTCTACTCGGAATAAGATTTTTCGGCAAAAGATAGTTCTGCGCATGCGCAGTGACCTAGGGTTAGGGCTAGAATGAGGGGTAGGATTAGGGTTAGGGTTAGGGATAGGATTAGGGATAGGATTAGGCTAGGGTTAGGGTTAGGGATGGGATTAGGGATAGGGTTAAGGATAGGATTAGGGTTGGTATTAGGGTTCTGCGGTTGTAAACACACGCATGCGCAGTACCATCGAAAACATCGCCGCTAAGTCGTAGTTTCTCTCCATTGCGCATGCGTATTTATTAGGGAGGCTCACTAACTTAAACGCGTCCTTGGTTGCTAACCAGAACATGGCGTAAGGATCGGACCATGACTTCCGGCGAGTTTTTCGACTTAGTTCCAGAGACCTTCTTAGAATTACTTTTAAAAATGTTTATCACGAGTAAAATGGCGGGTTTTCACGTTATAAAAACATGCTATAGGTGGCAAGGCTAAATATGCCAGAAAAGCATTTTCAGAAATTGCTTTGGGGAATGTAGGCTAAATTTAAAAATGGGGTCATTCAAAATAATATAACTTTTTAAATATAGATCTCCCTATCACAAAATTGATTTCCCTAGTAAAGCATTATTAGTTTTATCATTATATGAAAAAATAAATCAAATATCTTCAACCCTTTTTTTAATAAGAGTGGCCAAAAAATGACAACCAAATTTTTTTTATTTTTTTGACCACGTGACCTCTATTTGATGATCACTAGTGGGGAACTCTGGGTACATGGCCACTTAAAAAGTCTAACCGCATTTGTGGTTCTCTTTAGCTTCAAGTGCCTTCAGGGGTAAGAAGAGTTGTCATGGAGAGATGTGTTGTCCATGGCAGTGAGTGTCAATAAATATTAAATTAAGTAATTTAGTTTAAAACGAACTAAAAACTTCAAAATTAGTCCCTAATGGATTAAATATGGATGTCTATCATTCAGTAGTCATGTTTAATTTGAAATTTGGGTAAATTCTAGATTTAGTAAGAAAAGCTAGTATTTATCCAGACTGACCAGACTCATTCCTTCTGAAGGTAATTAAACACCAAATTACAAGCCCAAACTGATTAGATCGGACACATATTTCAACAATCTATTCAGAACACTTTTCTTCAACATTTCATTTTATTTTTAACTTACATCTTCCGCTAGAGTTTGGTCATCAATAATCTGGTTCGCCTTTTCAGCAGTTACCGAAGCGGCCATTTCTAAACATGCCAACAAGAACGATAATTTCTTTTTAATTTCCGGTAGGTCTATTTAGTATTTAGAAGTAGCCGCCCTTGATAAAAATGTATCGTCTGCTAATTTTTGCAAAGCTCTAGCGCTTTCAAGTTGATCTATCTACTAAATTGATAACAGTTATAAGTTTAGCGACATAGATCTATATTATTCATTAAACTGAATAACAATATTCAATTATGCCTAGAGCAAAGAAGACGGAAGAAAATCAGGCAGTTTTAAGTAGAATACAAAAATTTAAAGGAGATGATGATGAAGATTACCATCTCCCAAGCGATGAGGAAAGTCCTCAAAGACCGCCTTGCACCGTACCAAAAGGAAAAGGTAATAATTTGAGATGAGTATAGATCTAAATCTAGATTTTCTAGATGCTAGAGCTAGATCTAACAAAATTTAATCAGATCTTAATCCTGTAAGCCCCCTTAAGCTTCAGCTAGATCTAGTCTAGATTTAGATCTAAATCTACCTGCTCTGTTTCACGCAGCTCTGGTTAGTAAAAAAATTAAAAAGTGTTAGTCTTTCTACTCTTTCTTATTTCTTTAATCTTTATATTATTAATATTATTATTATTTTCTAGATTTAGATCTAGAAAATCTAGACCTAGAATCTATAATCTTTTATCTACTAAATGAGCCCATGTATGTTACTATAATAATAATACTATGTAGTATGTAAGCTCCCACAGCCCTTGTTGCTTTCCTAACCATAGTCATTCTCAAAGATTTTGTATGGGTTTAATTTTAATTATCCCACTTTTCCCCTGGTGATTCCTGACATCGATTGCCTTGCAATTTTGACGTTCTCTCTTCTCAGGGTGTAATAATCTAGTATCTAGTTTAGTCTAAACTAGTAATTAGAGACATTAATTTCGCCATAAGCTTTAGTTTATAATATTTATAACGACTCATGATTTTAATTTAATAATGCCATTCAGCTAAAAACCACACAAAAATACCTATACAACGTCTCTAACCCCCTGACATTCTCATCCTTTTTCTATTTACAGTGGTACCTCAAAATACGAGTTTAACATGTTCTGAAACTTTGCTCATATGTTGAATTCCTCATATGTCAAAGCAATTTTCTCCATTGAAATTAATTGAAATGTCATGAATCCATTCCAGCCCCTAAAATGCCACCTCAGTTGTTTTTGTTATGTGTTTTTTTAAGTAAGAAAATTGTATTTATACAATATTATACATGCAATGTACCACACCTCAAGAAAGCATGTGTTAATGGACAAAAGCGAGTTGACGAGAATCCTTCCATAATGTTGTTGACATGGAATAAAAACGTGCTGTTTTAGATTTAGATCGTAAAAAAAAGCCTAAAATTAATTTAGAAATCTTATATTTGTAGAATAAATGCTATAAAATGTCATGAATCTATTCCAGCCCCTAAAATGCC
This sequence comes from Physella acuta, assembly GCF_028476545.2. NCBI lineage: Eukaryota > Metazoa > Mollusca > Gastropoda > Physidae > Physella > Physella acuta. The sequence continues at coordinate 38,804 of NW_026733573.1, forward strand.
ACCTCAGTTGCTATTGTTTTGTGTTTTTTTAAGTAAGAAAATTGTATTTATACATGACAAATATTGTTTAATAACATAATATAAGAAAATGCAAATGTTTTTATAAAGTGAAATCACCTTGAAACCAGCCATCTTAAGCTTATGTAAGATGTTCATGCTGTTAATGCTAAACACTTTTAGCCACTTCAATTCACTTACTTGTTACACTCTTAATGCTACACTCTAACCTTAAATGTAACAGAACTAAACTTTTCAAAACATAATTGAACCTAAATTTTACTATAAAATATTTTATTACTTTCGCTTAATTTCATCACTGCTTTTCTATTCGCAGGTCTTTTCTTTTTTGTCACGCTTTCCTCACTTTCCACTCAGATCTTAAAATAAACTACTCCAAGGAGGTTTGTTTTTTACTCCCGTTCAGAATTTTCAGTAATTAATTACGCAAGTGTCATTAAATAGCTCAGATTCACAATCAGTTGCAACTTTTTCAAGGTGTTTCTTTTCCACAAACTGTTAAGGGGTCGACCATAAATGACGTCACACTCGTAGGGGGGGTCCGTAATTTTGTGACTGTGTGTGATGAGGGGGAGGGGGGTTCAGATGGTGTGACGTCACTTTTTTGCATTATAAATAAAATGTTAGAAAACGAGTTTTAGGCATTATTTCGTGTTTTAGAAAACAGTTTTAATAAATTGTAATAGGAATTGATCAAAATACTCAATGTTGACAGAGTTCTGACAAGATTTTATAAAAAGTATCGATGTTTTAAGAAAAATTCAACATCAATTTTGAGGGGGGTTGTCGGCTGAGGTGTGACGTCATTTTAGGGGGAGGGTCTGGCTTTTTGTGACAACGTGTGATGGAGGGGAGGGGGAGGTAAAAATCATCCAAAAAAGCGTGACATCATTTATGGATGACCCCTAAAGCTTCTAATCCAGTTACTTATATCTCAAATTTGGCTTGAATTTCAAACAAAATTTTGCTCACTAGGCTGCTCGTATTTAAAAAATACCATATGTTAGGGCACTATGTCAAGGTACCACTGTATCTCATTTCTCCTTCCCCATCCTCAAACCACCACCAATTTCCCCCCAGCTAAATCTATACACAACCTACTACATTTAACTCATCTTTTTAATGTTTGCTTAATTTTGGAGTTTGCTATTATTCCTGTTTTATTCATTCTTTTTAGATAATGAAACACTAATTGAAGTAAATAGTGCTCCTGCAAAAAAGAGAATAGCAGATATGGATTATGATCCAGCAGATTTCAGGTGTTTTTTTTTTACTTACAATACTTGCCGTATTATTAGTTTAGAATTTCTATGTAATACAGGCCTTATTTTCTCCTAATCAGCACACTTGATAATTTAATGTCTATTAAATAAAAATATTTGTTTTAAAATGTAAATATCATTGGTTACTCCAATTTGCTTTTAAATAATATAAACTTTAAATAACAGGTTTTAAAAAAATTACTCCTACTCCTACATTAACATCTTTTAAAAAGATAATAATTTTTCATAATGATTTTCCACTTCACTGCTAGATGTTAAACGTTTTAATTTCTAAATTTTTATTTTCAAAATTTAGCAATGAAATGCAGAAAATGCTTGAAGGATTTGGAGGTAACATGTGTTATTATTATATTTCTTTGTTCTATTTATAATGTTATTAACTAAGGTTATAACAAATATATACATAGAAAAAAATACATTCAACTTATTTTTTAATTCTTCTGTGAGTAATTCTTTTTTTTTCTCTTTACTTGTAATGAACATAGCTGACATTTCTAAGACACTAAGTCACAAGAAGAAGAGGATGGAACAGTTGACCCAAGCTTCACTAAAAAATACAAATAAAAAGGTAGAAGAAATTTGGAAGAATCAGCAAACAGCCAGGTAATTTATTTGTACAATAGTTTTCAATGTACACCCAACATGAACTTATTTATTTAGTATACTTATTTTCAAAAGTTTATTAAAAAGGTATTTGACTAATATATTGAACATGTATTAATTATAAAAGAAGTCACAATTTCGTTCATCATAAATTAAAGGGCTTTATTTTTTACATTTTTTTTTTTTAATTTTCAGAGCCAAATTGCAGGAAGAGTTTGGTAAACAGATTAACTCGGTATACCAACAGTGGGAATCTGACATAGAAAAAACAAAAGAACAAGAAGAAAAATTAAATGTAAGCATTTATTACCCAAATAGCCTTCAAATCATGAATAGCTGCTTTATAATTTATGTTATTTTTCTTTATACCTTATTTATTTACATTTACATTTTTCTAAATTATAACTTAAGTAAACATTTTATGCAGGTATGTTTACAAATACTTTTTTTTTTAAATTAGATCTATATCCCATTTAACAGTTGTAAAAAAATTTCAGACTCTGTTCAAACAACAGCAAAAGCTTTTCCAACAGTCCAGAATAGTTCAAAGTCAAAGACTTAAAACTATAAGAGAGCTAAGTGAACAATTTGTCAGGGTAATTAATAGAATTTTTTATTTATTCAATAACTTATCTAAGTTTTCTTTTATCATATTGTGTAATATTAATATATTTTCTAAACTTGACCTTTTTTTCTGGTGATAAAGTTAGAAACATGTGAATATTAAAAAAAAGCATTAGACTGCCATTTTAAAATAAAGTATATATTTCATTTAAAAAAGCCATAAAGATTATCAACTTTACAAAGTGTTCTTTTTGTGCTGTATATTGTAAGTATAATATTTGTATTAAGACATCTCAATGAAAGTTTACTTTAACATCCAGTAGAAAATGTAAACATTACTTTTTTAAGGGACTTGAGGAACTTGAGCGATCAAGGCTAAGCCAACAGACATCCCTTCAGTCTGAGCTCAAAAAAGAGATGCAACTGTTACAGAAACGTATATTAATGGACACAGTACGTTTGGCAATATAATTATTTTGTAACTTTATCAAATACTATATTATTTGACATGTGCACTACATAATCAATGCCAAAACTTGCATATATTAATTTTATGTTAGTGTTTATTGCCTATTACTATTATTTAAAAATAATAACATCAAAATTAGATTTATTAATTTTCTTAACTTTAGTTATAACTTATTATCAGTTGCATTTTAAAATGACAAAATCTATTTTTTTCATTTTCTTTTAGCAACAACAAGAAATGGCTAATGTAAGAAAGTCTCTTCACTCTATTTTATTTTGATAAAAAACATTTTTATTTTAAATGCACCAACAATGGTGACCACATTGATTATTTTAATAATAAATTACTTCATTTCTTTAAACTGGTGTACTGTTGTATTTATATGTGTGTGAGCAGCTGATTAGATCTGTATAAAATGTACTAAAATGGGAGAGAACTTAAATTAGCATAAACCACTTTGAACAACCAACGTTAAAGAAAAGAATTCAGGTGAAGTAGCGTTTGTAATAGGTCTAAATGAATGTAAAAGCAAAGTCTTCAGCAGAATTAAATTGAATTGATAAAGGTAAAAACTTTATTCATTCTTCACCAGGATTGGCTAATTTTTTTTTTTTATATTTCAAATAGTGATATTTTAATAAAATCCATCTAGTTAGCAAACACTGAAACTGCTAACACTAGGAGCTTATCTAGGATTTACTGACTTTATCCATTTATCAAACGGCAATAATGCAATTAGTAATGTATAAAGAAAAATTAATGTTTCAAAATGAAAAAGGAAATATCATGGAAGCTGAAGTGTGGTGTTGTTTTTGCTGAGAGGGTGATTAAAAACTGGCCAAAAAATGACACTATTTATAACCAATTGACAAGTAAAATGATCATTCATTTTATAAATCTGAAGATAAAAATGATAGTTGTTGCCAGGTGAGTTTGAGAATGGGTCGACACTTGAATACGTTTATTAATTAAACACAAAGTCTGTGTGGGATTCTAACTGCTTTAATTTGTTGTTGAATATACATCAATAACCTTTTGCTGAATCCTCCAAATAATAGCTGATATACCCCGAATGTTATTAGCTAAGATATAATAGAAACAACAACAAAACGAGACAAATCGCGTCTTTCTTCTTGAGCCAGTAGAGTTACCTGTTGTAGAAAATAAGAATAATTAAATATACCAAGCTAAACAATATTAACCATTAATGTCCCGTAACGCCCGCTGCCGCCCGACACCGTTAATGTCCCGTAACGCCCGCTGCCGCCCGCTTACAATAAGCATAGAAAAATTAAATTTGTTTCATTAAAATTTGGCCTACAAATCCTAATTTTTAACTAAACAGGAAGTCGGATGGTTTCAGCATCCTTTTCCGGTCTTGTAATTTCAATGGCGCTTTTGAAAGATAAAAAATAATAGTTTCTTTCTATCTCGAAATTTTCGACTCATCTGTCGTATTTTTAGTAGATTTAATATTAAAAATAAAAAAAATTAATGCCTCTAAACGTATCTAGGCATGTATTTTATGAATTATATATGTTAAACATAACCAAATTGATATTTAACTGTTAAATTCGATGCATAGTTGTTAAGACAAAAATAAATAAAGTTGACTACCGAAAATGACCTGTTTTGAATTTTCTCAGACATTTTTTATTTTTATACTGTACTTTTACCGAATATAATATATTCTATTTAATACTGTTGGAAAGCCAGGTTTATTCCCAACATTAAGCAGTACTTTTTATCTTAATTTTCAATTTCATTTAGACAAAAACAAATATTTTGTGAAACTATTCACTTGATCATACAGAGTTATGCTCCTTACATTGGGCCGTCATGGGTGGAGTTTTGGTAGAATGAATGGGACATTAATGGTTAAGTCCGAAAGGCACATCAAATGTGTATCACTTTTTCCTTCAAACACATATTGTTAAATAACATAATTATTCTAAATTAATAATGGAGCAATCATATGAAATAATGAATCAAACATAACCAACACAATAGCATATAGATCTAGGCCAATCATAAAACAAGTTATATTTAAGGCAATTTATTTTAAACAATAAGCATAAAATGCGATTATTTTTTTAGCCCCAGGAATATGTAGGGGCCTACAATTTCAAATGTGTAATATTGTAGAATTAGTGCCCATTATCATTAAGTGAATTTAGTATTGAGAATTTTTTAAATTTAATTTCTAATGCAACTAAAGATATGAAAACGTATTGTCGCATTTATTAGCTAGCCCATTCAATTTAATCCACCCTTATTTTGAGTTAACTCTGTACTTGGATGTACCAGTGCATCGAAGTTTAGAATAAACTTCTTATTATATTTACAGAGAAGAGTTTCTTCCAGGCACCCCGACACCCCCCTCACCCCCGAACGAAACAGAATCTATATAGAAAATATATACTTTTACCAATTCCCCCCCCCCCCCAAAATAAAAACCGCCTCGATAATCTATTAAAAGTAGTCGGGGCATTAATAAGACCACAGTTTATAAAAATCCAATGTTACAGACAAACGGGTGTCACAACAGCAGTAGATTTCTTGGAAGATTCTGTACTTGGAACCTTTAAATAAATCGAACTTAGGGGGAAAAATGTGCTTGTGCTATATGTATGAACTTTGGCATATCTGATGGTTCAATTTTACCGGATTCCAATAGATTTTTTTTATTCCAGTTAGTAGCTCCCCCCCCCCCCCCCCGAGTTTTTCTTTCCAGACGTGTATTGCATACACAGTTTCTTCCAGGCATCTCTTCCCCCGGGGGGGGGGGGGACAATTATTAATTCTGGTTCTGTATAGTTTTTTTAATTGTTATCCACAACGTTTCACACGTCGTTGTTAAATTTGCTCACTTAGGTCAATAATCCTCTCATAATAGATTTTTTTTTGTATCTATCCAATTCAATAGCATGGATTTCATTAGAACATTGGAAAATAGTTTTGGGTTGGCTGGTAATTCTTAATGTAGTATTAATTGCCGACTATATACAAACATCGTTACTATTAACTGTGAACACTTTAAATATATCACCCAGGTGTGTGTATGTGGGGAAGGTGTGACGCAAACTTCAAAATTTATAGAGGAAAACAAATTTTATTGAATATGGAAGGGGGTTATACCAATCGCAACTTTCATAGACAAGTAATGTACTGGTCTGAACGAAACAAAAGGTAAAGATTGTCGAGCTCCTAACGGATTTAAACGTTGGACAAATCTTAGAAACATTAGAAACATAGTTTGTAGTTCAGACCAAAAGTGCGTAGCTTTACTAAATTTACAACAAGAAAATAAAAGATATAAAATACATTTTCAAATGCTTATACACATAGATCTACGTTTATATGGCATGTATTTAAGTTATAGGCCTATGTAGGCTTACACACACACACACACACACATATATATATATATATATATATATATATATATATATATATATATATATATATATATATATATATATATATATATATATTATCTTGGGGGGGGGGGGTTGATACCATGAGGTGCCGCAGCGGGTAACACCCTACCTTGCGCCACTGACTGGATGTCAACATGCCCACCAGTAGCGTACGTAGCGAGGGGGGGGGGGGTGGGGGGACATATGTCCCCGGGCGCCGACCTTAGGGGGCGCCAAAATGGGTTGGAAAATAAATTGAAAGGTTGAGGGGGTGCACATCGAAATCTTGAGGGGGGTGCAAATCGAAAAGTTTGTTCCCGGGCGCCGGGAAGGGTCGCTACGCCTCTGTGCCCCACAACACATTTTTGCTAGATCTAGGTTTTCTTTCATAATTTTTTAACTGAAAAGTGACCGAAAAATAAAACAAACGTTTAAAATTCATTATAATTATCTTTCAAATGAGAAAATAAAACATTTGCTTTCTTTAGTAAAAGTTAAAGCATTGGCCGTTCCTAAAAATCAGTCAAGGCCTGAGTTTTTAATTTAAATGCGAAACTAAATTTAGATCTAATTTCTACACGATTTTTAACTTGAACTTCAAAAAATATGGGGGACTAGATTTTGAAAACCTCCGTCTTGTTATAATTAGTTTCATTAACTTTTTAAAAATAGGCATGTAGTTTCAATTTATATTTTTTATATCAACACCATAAGGAATAAGAAGTCATCATGGGTTATGCGAACTCTGAATCTGATTCCTGCTCAACAATAACTTCTGCGCTTAACCTCGTCATTGGCCGTCGTCAAATACACCGCGAAGAAAGGCACCCAAGAGGTGGGATTTTTTAAAATAATAGAATCTTATCTAGATCTCTAGTCTAGATCTACCTTTCGAGATCTAGATTTAAATAAATAGAATCTCTTCTTAAGAGGAGGGGGGGCGGGGGGCTACCGTCTGTGAATTAGATTGGCTTCCCCTGAAATTATATTAGTAAATAAATATAAATTGTAATTTACCAAAATGTAGGCCTAAATAATAAATTAAAACTAAATTTAAAAAAAAGGTAGAATCTACTTGTAATGTGAAAACCAGGTTATTTCACATTTTGAGGAGGATTTATGTTTTTTAAAATACAAAAATGTTTCCTTGTTTCATTTATGTAGAGTAGATCTACCTCACCTGTTTTTAAACAATTGAATTAAAACTTTTCCGTAATAAATGAAGACTAGCGATGTTTCCAACAGATGCAACCATGCTCATTTACTATAGCAGCCATATTGTTTAAGTTTTATTTTTATAAGCTTTTAGCGCGAGATTCAAGGGGAAGTCACTCTATTTTACAAATGGCTGCTGTTAAATCTTGCTCTCAGACACTGCTGTTTAAAGTTAATTTCTGGCCTATATCGATATATTTAGCCATTGATTTAGGTTTATTATTCTTTTATCTATAATATTTGACATAAACATATACCTCTCTAGGGGATATGCTATGTTTTTTTCTATTTTTTACAGTTTAAGATATAAAGACTTTTGAATACTTTAATCATATTTGGCATATAAAAGTAAGTATTAAACAGCAAAAAAAAAGGCTCGAAAACAATTTTGGTTGTCATGGAAACCAAAAAACCTCCGCCATTTTGAATTTTTCGGTACTTTTAAAAATGCTAAGGCTTTTTTATTTATGCATCCATAGCAATCAAATTTAAACTGCTTATATTTCAGTATATATTAAAACTTTTGTCACGACAACTTTTTGAAATAATTACTAGTAAGAATTTTACAAGGTCTAAAAAATCGTACCCTTTTTAGTATTCAAAAGTTTCAAAATGTGCATATTAATTACCAAATACTTTTTTTCTATGAAAGCAATCACAATTCCCTCGTGACAAAAGTTGTATTTTCGCATCAATAACACTTACTGAAAATATGGTTGGCATTGTTTAATAAATAAAAAAGTAGTAGGCTTTTTAGTGTTAAAAAGCTGCGAACTGAGAAAAACAGCCGAAAGTAACAAAAATTAGGTCAAGAAAGTACCATATCTGTGTAAACTGCAAAGCCGATTGTAAGCTTTGGGTGTTTCCGAGATGTAGGAAATTAAGTTAATTAAATACAGAAGAAATCCAGCTTTCCAATGATGTCAAATACAATATGATGACGCATATAAAACTTTTCATAGAGAGTTTGTAAGATTGGGAAAAATTATTTTTTAATTAATAGGGTCATAAAAATCGTTATTCAAACACATAAAATATTTTTTTCTCTTTAAAGTTATTACTTTCTATATACAAAAATGGACAAAGTATCCAAAAGTGTAAGAAACCCATCTTGAGGAAAAACAAGAAATTTTGTGATTTTTTTTTCCGCGCATATCCCCTTAAAGCCTTGACAATGAGGTAACGTTTTCGTACATTAATAGCCGCGGGCGATTTTACGTACCCAAAACGATAGATTACCAATAAAAAATATTACTAGGCTAAATATTTTACTAAATAAAAAAAAAAATAGAGAGAATATCAATTAAAACAGATAGGGGGGGGGGGGGGGGCTACTTGAAACATTGGAAGATATTTTAAGTCGTCCCTTTGAATCCTGGACAGAAAGCCCCCACCTGGCCTTACCTAGGCCTAATCCATTTTTAGTAATAATTATAATGGTCTGCAGTCGCCAGAAATGCTTCTCAAGTGTGCACACTGCCACAAACATCCTAATATATAAAAGCCCCTGTGCGCACTTCTCTCTCTCTCTCTCTCTGTCTGTCCACAAAACATCACATCAGAAACGGCAGCGATATATGAAGAACTTTATACGGACTTTTGTTGAAAATAATATGTTAGATGTTTTAAATGTATAACCACAATTTTATTTAAAGAAGAAAAATAAAAAATAAAGGCGTATTCGAATGTAGAAAAACAATTTTATTTATGCAAACGGAAAAGTGTTTAAACTTGGGACAAGAACGCATTTAACAATGATGTTGCTTATTGTTTACACTAAAAAAAGAGCACGAAACTGATGACGTCATCTTCCGAGTTTAGAATAAAAAGAAATGAACTATTTCATTCAAATATGATTTAGAGCTATGTACGCTATGAAATGTATACAATACGATTTTCTCGACCTAAACTTAAAAAAATTATTTTATCTATTTGGATTCTAGATCTAGAGATGTAGACCCTACCTAGATCTAGAATCTATTCAAATAATACATTTCTATACTAAAGTATTTCAGGCCTTAATTACTTTATTGAAATCTTTGTTTATCTATGCAATTTGCTAATCTCTTTAATATATAAAGCTAAGTTGTTGGGTGCCTGATAGGGCACTTCCCGGCGCCGCAGGCGCTTCAAATTTGACAGGTCTTGCCTTGGGGCGACAGAACACAGGGGCCGGTTGGCCGTGTTGTTAAATTAGTAAAAAATTACCAGATTCTAGTATTGGACACAGTACTTTGTTGAGGATTCATTCCTAAATTTTAAAATTAAATTATAGATTTTCAATATCAGTTTTAAATTATCCAGTATCTGTTCAGCGTTACTCTAAAATGCTTATTTAATCATAAGTGGCCTGTAAATGTAAACATTTAATTTACTTTACAGTTCGCTCTTGTGAAAATACTGATGGCACAGTAAGCATTACAGTTTTTACCCCTGGCTTGGAAAAAGGATCAACCAGACATAGTCCTAGAAATGGAGATGTTCATTTTTGGTGGATAAATAAGTTAGTAGGACTTAATAATTATTGTTTTAAATTTTATTATTATTTAATAAGACATAATTAAAAACATTTTTTGTCTTTTAATTTTTAGTTATGATACCAAGTTTAAGTATAAACCAAGAGTAATTAAGTCTAGAAAATTTTTTTTTTGAAAATGTTTTTTATGTGCTGCCTGCTGCTTCAAATCTCTTTGTTAGGTAGTATAATCAGTCATTTGAAGTTAAAAAGATTTCCCTTAAGTTTAGTTATTAGCATTTTATTTATAACTAACTTGTTTTTTAATTAAGGCATGTTACTTTGTTAGGTTTGTTAACTATTAGTAATTAATTACTCTAAAATGTCAAATTTGTTTGCAAGGAGGGAAAATAATGTGATATTACTTAGATGTTATCTGGTATATTCTCTTAATGTTATTATGATAAGAGATACAAAGGATTAAATGTAATTGTTTATTTAAAAATACTATAATTGTTTTTTTCAGCCATGGATTTTGGCTGCAGGTTATAGTTAGAGATGATATGAATAATAAAGAAACCAGCTTTTTTCGCAAAGTGAGACAGTTCCCTTCAGAAATAAATATACAGAAATCTTACTGGAAGGTATGTGTAAAATTAATTTATGTAAAAAACATAAATAAACAACAATCAACCAGTAAAAAAGTAAAATCTTTGTTCTGTGCAAAATGGGCAGATTTTCTTCTCTGGTTTAACAAATAAGATGTTAAACATAATGTACCAAGAAAAACCCAGTTAATTATATACTATAATTATATATATATATATAAAATATCACATGCTCAACACCTACATAAAAAGCAAAGAATATTTGTTACTGCCTATAATTTAAACCTATATACAAAACCATGTAGTTGCATTCTATTTTTTAAAGATGATGAACACCATTCCCAAGTTTAATTCTTATTCCTCAAAGCCTCAAGAAAGCTGATGAGCTTCTGATCTATTTACTATTTACTTATTTTTTAAATGTTCATAGTTCATACCAGTAATTTTATTGTTTGAAGATGTGCTTTATCTTTTACAATTGTGTGAATTGCAGGTCAAGAATGGAGAAATAGCCATCAAAGTTACAAAGGCTGATAACTCTTGTTGGAGGCCATTGCTATGGAGTAAAGGATTGGATCAGTATACAAGTGATGAGGATGTCTGAAGATCTTGAAATTTAATTTATTATCTGCTATATAAGACTATATGTGAGTGTGTGTGTGTGTGTGCATTAATGTGTGTATGTGTATATATATATCTATATATATATATATATATATATATATATATATATATATATATATATCTGTAGTTGAATACTTTATATTCATGTACTTTATCTCAGGGATTTTTTTATTCATTTTGAATAAAATTGTAATCATGAACTTCAAATGTTGGTAATACTATAGTAAAGTACTTTACCACATTTCTGTTGGAAGGTTGAATAAATGAGTATGCTGTATGCAGTAGTTACAAATTTTTTAATAAACATGCACATTTTTTAATTGTCACAAAATTGTCAAGTCTTCCAATTGTGAATTTCTTACAATGTATAGCAACAAGAATTTCTATTCATGTTTCTTTTATTAAATGTATGCCATTGTGCACTGTAGATAAAAGAAAAAAATGCTTTATTTGCTGAGAGTGAGTATTCTTTGTTTTGTTTAATTATCTTGGTGTAGAGATAAACGATAATTCATCCTTGCATTACTGTGTACTTTTTAATGCTATTAATATTTTTGCTATTCTTAAAGTTTCAGTCAAATTTTTCTTTACATATTTTTACACTTTCCTTTACTTACTGTATTGTTTATGGATCTTGATAAATATAAATATAGAATAAAATTTGTAATTGAGATTAGTATTTCACAGTTTGACGTATCCAAGGAATAATAAACCCCCAGAGGACAAACTCACATATAGATTCAACTTTGTGTGCATGTTGTTGTTTCTTACAGGAATATGATTGTGGCTGAAAGACAGTGTTATATCTCTGTGAAGTGGTCATACTGACACTTAAAATAGATGTTTATATTGTAACAGGACTTGTTTTAATCATTGCCTTCTAGTTGTTGATGTCATTTTTTTATGCTTGCAAAGCAAAATTTGAAACCTCTACTAGTGTCACACCTCATGATGGAACGTAAAACTAAATACAGTATCTCCTTTTAGGCTATTATATTACTACTCTCTAAAACTCGAAAGTCAATATACAACTTTAATGATTAAATTGCATGCAAAGTAAACAGTAGATTAATATTCCAGATCCTGTATTCAGTTATTGGTTAACGTTCTACTCTGTAAAAGTAATAAATAGTAAGCTGCATAATCATCTTTGCCAGTTCGTGTCCAAGAAATACAGGGGCAGATGAAGCAGAGTTCACCTGTTTTAATGGGTGCACTCTCAAAACGGGGCGGGACAAATTGGCCCCCGACATAACGACCCAGTCAAAATAGCCCTGTCAAAAGGCTTGCGACATAAGGGCTCATGACAAAATGAATTGTATGATCACTATTGGCATAAAAATAACCATTTTGGCCTACCTCCACTACCACTATAACCTCTTATAAACGCCGAATGAAATTGTTTTTCATGAATCAACTCACAAACAAATCGAGCCCTTAAAGCTAAATTCCACCAATTCTAAAATGTTGATAATGTTTAATTTACAACAGTAAAGATATGTTGCTTAAAAGCGAGCACAGAAGTGTAATGTATGATGTACAAGATGTTTACAGTATAACGGCATTTTGTTTTGATACAAGCATACTGCAGGTAGAAATGTACAGCGTGGACCACTCTCCCCACACATTGAGTTAGAACAGCCTATAATAACCGATTCAATTATGGAAGCCATAGATAGATGACCCATAAATTAAAACATTCCATTTCTTATAATAGAAAAACTTAATAAAAATAAGGCCTGCCGAACAAGAGATGCATTTTGATGAAGGGGCCCCACTGGATTTGTCATATTCAATGAGACTACTTTGCCGGGAGCCTTAGTCTCTACAGAAACCGTATTTTCAGTGGTCCTTTAGTCGGGAGCCAAATCGACAGGAGCCTATTTGTCGTGAGCCAAAATGACGGGAGCCTATTTGTCGTAATGACGGGGGCCGTTTTGTGGAGAAACTTAATGACGGGAGCCTTATTGACTGGAGCCCTTTTATCGGGTGCCTAAATAACGGGAGCCTATTTGTCGATAGCCTATATGACGGGGTCCATATGTCGTTGGCCCTTTTGATGGGGTCAATTTTACGGGGCCGTTTTGACGCCGCACGGTTTTAATTACCTCTGCATACTGGGGGGAGGGGGGATTGTAGCGTGGATTAGACAGCACTATGTCCAGCCATAGCGAAAAGTTATGAAGTAAAAACAAAATCTATCGTAATAATTTATAAAATGATACTAGATCTTAATATTCCTTTTCTATAAGGGGTCATCCATAAATGACGTCACACTCGTAGGGGGAGGGGGGGATCCGTAATTTTGTGACGATGTGTGGGGAGGAGGGGGGGGGGGGGTTCAGATGTTGCGACGTCACACTTTTGCATTATAAAAAAGCAATGTTAGAAAACGAATTTTAGACGTTATTTCGCGTTTTAGATATAACTGTTTTAATAAATTGTAATAGTTTAGATAAGATTTTAGAAAAATATCGATGTTATAAAAAAATTCAACTGCAATTTTGAGGGGGGGGGGGGGTGTAGGTTGAGGTGTGACGTCATCTTAGGGGGGGTCTGGCTTTTTGTGACGACGTGTGACGGAGGGGAGGAGTGGAGGTAAAAATCGTCAAAAAAGCGTGACGTCATTTATGGATGACCCCTAAAGTATACATCATTCACGTTAAGTGATGGCAGTCATTGTAGTAGGCCTAGATCAGGGGTCGGCAACCTTTTGAAGCGGCAGAGCCAAAAGTTACAATTTTCAAAATTTCCCTGGTTTTAAAGAGCCACTAAGATTTTTTTTATTGCAAATATTTTAGTTTTTTATTAAGATTATTAGTATTTGTGCAAGGAGCTGGAGAGCCGCATCTTGATATCAAAAGAGCCGCATGCGGCTCGCGAGCCGCAGGTTGCCGACCCCTGGCCTAGATCAACCTTTTTTTCCCCTAACAAATGGCCGGTCACAAAACTGAAATAAGTTGGGGTCATATATTTATGACGTCCACATGGTGTATCAGAAATTAAGAATCAGAAATGTAGCTTTGTATACCGCCCGCCTACGAAAAAAAAAGCGATTTTATTTTATAAGCGGCAGGGGATGGGGGCAGTGACCGTGGCAATTTTCTAAAACAATTCATGGTATTTCAATTTTATTTTTTTAACATTTCAAACAATTGGAACTAAACCATATTAGACAAGTTCTATATCTTTATTTTGTGTCAAAGCCTAAGATGTTGTAGATCTTGTCATTTTTTTTTCAAGTAAAAAACTCAAAATAACCACGTTACAATTAGATATTTAAATAACAGAGTGTGTAAATGAGCTCGCTTGGTCAGGTGTGTATGGCTAACGGTCAAGCGCGACCACACAAAAAAAAAGGGGAGAGGCGGTTTGTTATGGAAACCCATGCAGCGTAATGTTGAGTAAAAGTAATATATTGACGTCACGTTGATTAGCCGAATTTACCCGAACCCATATAATCGTTGATAGCTAGACAGCCACAAATGACAGTAAAAAGTTCGGTCCACAGCATCTTCAAGTTTATAAAAAATGTATGACTGCCTGCAATCTCCGACTCAGTGGCGTATAGGTCGGGTGTCACCTGGTGCGGCACTTCGTGGTGTCACCCCCCCCCCCCCCCCCCCCCCCCAGAAATAAAGTATACGAGCCGACCCGCGGCATATCATACGCCGCTATTTAGTTGTTTTATTTTCTACTTTTCAGTAATTCATAATTTGTGAATTCGACAGTACCCCGTGAAAGCAGCCTCCTCTTAGTTACCTCCCCTAAGTTTAAAATCGTTTCCAACTAAATTATCTGCCCCTAATAGCCGTCACAAAACCCGGCCCTACGATTGTAAACATTTAGCGTGAACCACAGCTCACCAGACCATGTAGGGGTGGGGTGGTAGGGAGCGCGCTTACAGCTTGTTTTCTAGCGTCTCCCAGAAGAGAATTATATATATATATACATATATATATATATATATATATATATATATATATATATATATATATATATATATATATATATATATTGTAATAGTTGTAATTTGTACTTAAACGACTATTTAACTTTAATTGATCATTAATGGAACTGGCAAAAGGCATTTGTCTTCTGTACATTTTGATATATTTTGCCTTGGTGTCGCCCCCCTAAATGGTGTCACCCGGTGCGGCCCACCATCCTCTAAAATAGAGAGGCATCCCTGCGCGATATCATACTTTCAATAAAGAATTATTTTAGATAGTCTTATTTAGCACATTCACAAGGTAAGTTTACACGTCGTAGACTTACGGACATCTTTAAAAAGTTTAACTTAACTCCCAAATATTATTTAGTTAGGCCTAGTGATAGATGTTATAATTTCTTTAGAATTATTTAAATAGTTGTGTATAATTTATTTTCTTCTTTTTAGTGCATTATTACATAAAACCTTGTTATTAAAACATTTTTTATGTAAAAAAAATTCCAGTACTTTAAATTTTTAAAATTTACAATAGTTGTAGATCTATGACTAAATCCCCTTGCGCACCTAAGGAACGTGATGATGCGTCGTGTCTAATACTGTGGAATAGTTTGATGACAGCCTACTAATTTGGACAAAATTTAATTAATTCATAAAAAATTAATTAGGCATCCAATTAATTCAAATTTAATGTCATGTTGCATTGTCTTCATGCCTTGACCCACGTACCAAAATATGAACCGAATCTATTCAGAGGAATCTAGAATCTAGTTCAGGGGTTCCCAACCCCGTGCCCGCGGGCGCCATGGCGCCCGCCGAACGATTCGTATGTGCCCGCCTCTCACTATTCGACAGAGACAGAATTTTTTTCATAAACATTATTGAAAGGTTGAAGGGGATGAAAACCGAAAATTTGAGGGGGGGGGGTGCAAATCGAAAATTTGAGGGGGGTGCACATCGAAAGTTTGAGGGGGGGGGTGCAAATCGAAAGTTTTGTGCCGGGTGACGGGAAGGGTCGCTACGCCTCTGGAAGGAGTTAGATCTAGTCGATTTAAAATAGGTGGTGCCCGCCACCCTACCGATATTTTAGAATGTGCTCTAGAGTAAAAAAAAGGTTGGGAACCCCTGATCTAGTTAAATAAAAGCTTGGAAAAGTTTATACATTTCCATGCAAAAAGAAATTAAAGGGAAATTACTCTAGATCTCTAGATCTAAATGTTTTCTCAATATGGACGCTGTTTAATTATTTATAGGGTCGGACCCTAACAAGGTGAAGTGAATGTTTATAAAAACTGAAAGGTATAGAAAATCTAGATCTAGTAACTAGATCTAGTAACGGTAATCTGACTAGAAAACTCCATTTTAGTGTAGATCTAGAATCTAGATCTATATTATTCCTCGCTTCACGTTCACGGTGTTCACCTCCAGTTGAGTAGGTATATTATATTTTAGTATTTTTAACTAGACTCTATTTTATTATTAATTAATAATTAAATTAATATTAATTTTATAATATTTATTAAATTAAATTATTATCAACACAACCGAAACATACAAAAACGTTGGGAAAACATTGGGCTTATTAATTAATTCTTTATGAAGTTTATTTTTGATAATTTACTGTAAATTTACTTTTGTCAAAACTTGAGAAAAATCCAAATTTGGAATGTTGAATGTGCTATGTTATTGTTAACAATAAAATTGAATAAAATGTTCAATGTTCGAATGTCAGTTAA
This sequence comes from Physella acuta, assembly GCF_028476545.2. NCBI lineage: Eukaryota > Metazoa > Mollusca > Gastropoda > Physidae > Physella > Physella acuta. Next base: position 55,747 of record NW_026733573.1, read on the forward strand.
AATTTAAGATATTCAATGGCAATGGGCATGGGTGAAGTACAAAACTCACAATGCAAAGAGGTAGTTATATACTTATATTATATATTTAATAAAATATATAGGCCTAATATATAGCCTACGCATCATACTATAAATAAATAAATAAACTTGTATGAACTCACCATGACCCCAAAACTGAGGCCAACACCATTTCAAATAGCTGTTAGTGTTGCCCAAACTATGATGTATGCTGATAATTATACTGTCAGTGAACCCTCGACCTTGTAGGAGTGTAGGGATTTTTCTCCCGCTGACGATCACACGCTATTTAATTGTAACTGTCCTAATGCTTTTTTATGTTCTTTCTTTTTTTTACCTTTTCTAATTAAAACTCACATTTAAAAAAAAATAAGTAGATCTACCTCTAATCTTAATCCTAGTGTTTCCCTAACGTTTTTGTGTGTTTCAGTTGTGTTTATAATAAAATACGCTCAACTGGAGGTGAACGTGAAGCAGCGAATAAAATACGCTAAAATGGAGTTTTACCATGGGGTTGTTAGTAGTATTGTAATCTCAATTAATTTTATGGTTAGAAATTATTACTAATTAATTCAATTAGGGTTAGTACAGGTTTGCGTGGCGTATCATAGTACCAGGGTGTAATCTATCGTTTTAGGTGCGTAAAATCGTCCGAGGCTAGTAATGTGCAAAAAAGTTGCCTGATAGTTAAGGCTTTAATAGAAGTATATTGTGTAAAAATAAGGTGACTTTTAATTCTATTAATTTTAATTATTTCACATTTTTAGGAGGATTTATGTTTTGAAAGTTACAAAAATATTTCAAAGTTTCATTAATGTACATGTTTTTTAAACAATTGTATGAAACATTTTCAGTAAAAAATAATAACTAGCGATATTTCATCAGATGCAGCCAAGCTCATTTACTTTTAGCAGCCACCAAGTTTTTTTTTTGTAAAATTATAGTAAGAGATTCAAGGGAAACCACTTCTACTTAGATGACCGATATTCATAAAGCAAATCTTGCTCGCAAACACTGCTGTTTAAAGTTAATTTCTGGCCCACATTGATATATTTAGCCATTGATTTTGGTTTATTGATTTTCTATTAATCACATGTATTATTAGGCCTATATTTCTAGAATTATTTAAAGTAATAACCTCCAAAAGAGGACGTAAAATGCATTTACAGATCATAACTAAATAGTTTTATAACTTGATCTAGATCTACAGACCTGCTTGGCAAATAGACTAGCACAAACACAAGTCGAGATGTTGAATTTAATTAGGGATGTAAGATAATAACTAGTCTAGATATATATTCAATGTTTCATTGCCCCTGTTATGATTTTTTATCATGTGTGAGATGTGGTAGAATAATGTTTAACAATATTTTATTTTCAGAAGTAGAAATTACTGTCTTCTTGAAGTATAGGTGATGTAATTCAGAGGGTAGATGATTGTTGACATACGTTGTGTTTCTGTACTGAAGTAATTACCTTTCAGAATACTTAAGTTTTAGAATTTAAAAATGAAATTATTATTTTTAAAAATAATTAATGAAATTAATTTTTTTTATATAGGCTATTTAATTTTTTTTTAAAAATGTTGGTCTGTGTGTATTATACATTAATTTTTTATTCCACCTACTTTTTTTGTTTAACAGTTCAAAATTGCTCCAGGAATTTACTAGTAATTTTTTTTTTCAGATAAAAATATTTTAATGCATCCATTTCATTAAAATCCACTGCCTTCTCACTCATGGCACAGACAGAATTAATACAAAGGCATGCTAGATGTAAGCAACTTTAATAGTACATTTTTAATATGTTATATATTTATTGTCGTTTATGTATGCTTTTGACCTGTATAAAAGTTAAGTTAAACATCGAATTTTGAAAAATTCCATCTCAGCAAGACATGCCATTAGGGTGCTACCTCTGAAAATACCTTACTTGTTTTACAACAGATGCTTTCTGGACTCTAAACTCAAAACATTCCACTCAGAGAAAAATTGTTTGCGGTGCTTGCTAGGTTGAAGATAATTGTGCAGTTTGTTTACAATGTTAAAATAGATGTATGAACCTCAAAAGTAGACACTCAGAATAAGAATCCTAAATATCAAACTTTAGCCTTATCCTAAACCTAAAGAAGGTCACCATTTCAAATACATGCACAGCTCCTCTTCAATGCTAAATAGGACAAATGCTGTCTTAACTTATAATCTATGTAATGATGACATCAAAATAAAAGCAAACTAACATCAAGTGTTACAGGTCGATCAGTGGATCTTAATGATGGGACTGTACAAGTTGAAATTATGGCTCCAGGTCTAAAACCTGGCAAAGATGACCACCATCCAAAAAATGGGACAGTGTTTTTTGATTGGCTCAACAGGTTTGATCTTTATTAATAATCTGAATATTTACATAAGATCCCTTTCTTTCAAACGCAATATTGGTGGTAAAAAACAATGTGTGTAACTTATATCATTCTGTCAGATGTTCTAGTCACAGTGGCCGCATGGTTGAGTTGGTAAAGTTCACGGTTCAAACCCATGGGCAGATAAGGCTCAATAGCTAGGGACAGCAACTCTTCTAGGAGAGACAACTCCAAAATCAAACAACTGCTGCAATGTAGTTTGTTCTTGGTTGGACAAAAGCTAAAGAAGCAAATCCAGAAAGAAAAACAGGCTGAAATCGGAGCAACAGCCTTTATGGCGCATAACAAGTTATCACGTAATACTTAATTGTGTTGGGGGGAATCACTTCCAACATTAAAAATTAAGAACAAAGTAGAAGTTCTAGTCACACTAAAAAATAAGTGCAGCTTGTACAAGTTTGACAAAGTGTTAACATTTGCTACAGTAATTTATTTGAATTTTACAAACTGTTTTAAAATACCTTATTAATGAGCAAGGACTATTTTGTAATGAAAAAAAATTATTGCCTGAAGAACCTAAGATAATGATAAACATTTACTAGATCTATTATTCTTCTTCTCTGGTTCAGCTAATGGTTTTGTTAATGTATTTCGGTGTGAAGTTTGAATGTATACACTGAATCTAATTTAGTTTCTTTAATAGTTTACCCACAAAATGAAAAAATCAGTGCTTCTCACAGGAGCAGAAAATAGCAGGCCACTATTTTTAGTTCGGGGGGGGGGGGGGGGATTGACAGGGAGTCACATTGTTATCATTGTTTAATGTTGTTAAGCTGTTAAACTGCACAATATGTCAGGTTCTGTATTTGAGTTCAAAAACAGCATTTGAGAGTAAAGGCTGGAAAGACAGTGTTATTTTCCAGTAGGAGTTAGTTAATAACAATAACAGGAGAAAACTTACTTTTACCTTTTGCAATAGAACAGAATTTTCACTATGTTGTTGTGTATCACATATTTTATAATAATGGATTGTGTTGATCTCTTTTGTTGTATTATGTTTACGATTAAGATAAAACCATAACATATTTTGTTTTAGTTGTCGGGGATTTGACATAAGGATTACAGTAGAAGACAAAAAAGCAAAAAAAAACACTGAGTTTATAATGATAGTCAAGAAAATGCCTGGGAAAATTATCAAAACAAGCTCCGCATGGCATGTATGATGCTTTCAATTCCTAATTAATTTCTCTTTACACTCTGAATATTTCTTCATTTTTTACATCATTACTGTATTTGTAAAATCAATGTTAAATCTTACTTTATTTTAAATAGGTTTTAAAAAATTATGTTACATTTTGTTTTAAACTAAAAAGTATAGTGTATTGCAGGGGTTCCCAACCTTTTTTTACTTTAGAGCACATTCTAAAATATCGGTAGGGTGGCGGGCACCACCTATTTTAAATCGACAAACTCCTTCCAGAGGCGTAGCAACCCTTACCATCACCCGGGGACAAAACGTTCGATTTGCACCACCCCCCCCCCCCCGTCAAACTTTTGATGTGCACCCCCCTCCTTAAACTTTCGATTTGCACCCCCCCCCCCCTCAAACTTTTGATTTCCATTCCCTTCAACCTTTCAATAATGTTTATGAAAAAAAATTCTGTCTCTGTCGAATAGTGAGAGGCAGGCACACACGAATCTTTCGGAGGGCGCCATGGCGCCCGCGGGCACAGGGTTGGGTATTGAATAATGTTAAATTATGTAAAACCAGTTACATTTGTTATCCAAAGTGTCTACCTGTGTGTAAGTGTAAAAATATCTTGATTAATTTGTTAATGCTCATTGTTTTTCTTTTCAACATCTAATTTCTATATATTTGTATAAATTACAAAAATTATTCCAGGTTGAGAAAGATAAAGTAGTAATCAAGATGAAAAAAGCCGAGAATATATCATGGTTAGAAAAACTCCAAGCTAAAGGAATAGACATGGGTAGCAGCAGTAGTGAGGAAGATTAAATACTATGTAAGTGTAAGTAGGTATGTCAAAATGATTTTTTAAAACAGTCTCAGAGCTTTTTTGAAAGATGCCATGTTAAGAATTCAATATTCTAAGATAGTTGATACCAAATTTGTTCATATACCTCAAGATATAAAGATGTAAAAAAAATATAACGTTTTAAAATTTTGGTTATTTTTTTTTTTTTCTACATGTTTGAAGTGTTATACCTGTAAAAGTGTATGGTTAGGTTAGGTTAGCCTTTCGCCCCCTCCTGGGACATAGGCCACTGGCAAGAGCTTTCCAGGCGTCTCTGTCCTGGGCTAGTCTCTCCAACTGTCCCCAGGAGTATCCAATCTTCTTGGTGTCTCCCTCCAGGTCACATCTCCAGGTCTTTCGCCTCTCCTCCTCCTGCCCTGTGGATTCCAGGTGAGGGCCTGTCTTGTTATGCTTGATACAGGCTTCCTGAGTGTGTGGCCAATCGATTTCCATTTTCTAAGGAGGATCTCTTCTTCAGCTGGCAGTTGATTTGTCTGTTGCCATAATACTTCATTTCTGATGGTTTTAGGCCAGCAAACTCGCATGATCTTTCTGAGGCATGAGTTTATAAATTATTGTATTTTCTTCTTATTTATAGCAGTTATTCTCCATGTCTCAGCTCCATAGAGTAAAACAGGTTTTACTAGTGTGTTGAAGAGCCGGAGTTTTATTCCAAGGGTTAAATCTCCAGAACCCCAAACATTTTTAGTTGGTTGAAAACTGCTCTTGTCTTGCCTGTCCTTATTTTTATGTCTGTTTCTGTCCCACCCTGCTTATCAACAATACTTCCAGGTGAATCTATCCACTTCTTCTAGGGCTTCTTCTGCCAATGTTTTAGGGGTGCTTCTTGATGCATTGACTTTGAGAACTTTACTTTTCCCTCTGTGGATGTTCAGGCCCAGGCATGTAGAAAAATTAGCAACACTGTTGGTTTTATCTTGCATTTGCTGTTGTGTGAGAAAGAAGGGCCAGGTTGTTAGCAAAGTCCAGGTCATCCAGCTGGCTCCACAGTGTCCACTGTATACCGTTTCGCCTTTTCTCTTTTGACATCTTCATAATCCAGTCTATGGCCAGTAGGAACAGGAATGGTGAAAGTTGGCAACCCTGCCTTACTTCAGTCCGTACAGGGAAGGCCTCCAAAGTCTATTGGCCATGCACTACTCTACATTTCAGACCTTCATATGAAGACATAATAATGTTGACTATTTTCTGTGGCACCCCGTAGTGTCTCAACAATTTTCACATTGACTGTCTATCCAGGCTATCAAAGGCCTTCTCATAGTCTATGAAATTAATATAGAGAGATGTGTTCCACTCTTGGGTCTATTCAATGATGATGCGCAGGGTAGCAATTTGGTCTACTCATGACCTTTCCTTTCTAAAGCCTGCCTGTTGATCTCAAAGCTGTGGGTCTATCGCTTCCATTATTCTGTTTAATAATATTCTGTTGAAGACTTTGCCTGGGATGGACAAAAATGTTAAACTATAGTTAGATTATGCACTAAGATTGCCTTTCTTTGGAAGTTTTATGAGTAGTCCATCCTTCCATTCCTCTGGTATTTGTTCATCTTCCCACATTTTCTTGAAGAGTGTGTGTAGTAGTGTGGTGCTAGTTTCTATATCTGTGCTATCAGTGCTTCTGTCGGTATACCATCTATTCCTGAAGCCAGTTTTTCAGCTGCTTTATAAATCTTTATGTATCTCTTCTTTTGAAGGTGGGTTACATTCTAAAGGGAGATCACTTTCAGCTGTTGGTATATCTTGCTTGCACTCTGGTGTTGGTCTATTCAGTAGTTCTACAAAATTTTCTGCCCATCTCTTCCTCTGTCCTTCCGCATCAGGTATTGTCTTTCTATCTTTGGTCTTCACTGGCAGCAGCTCTAAATAACTCCTTTTGTATTTCCTTATGCATTTCTTGACACTTTTTGTTTGTTTCAGTATATTCTTCCAGGGCTTTTAATTTAGCAGCCCGTGTACGACTGTTGTTTAGTGTTGCCTTCTTCCTTTTGCTCTCCTCAATAATTTTCAGAGTATCTGCTGAAATCCATTCCTTATTCCTTATAGGGCCTAACACTTCTTCCCATGTTGACATAAATATGCGTTTGGTTTTTTCCCATTTTTCCTCAATTGTCTCTTCTTCTATTAGCTCTTGTAGGACCTGAAACTTGTTGGAAATATGTAGCTAAAATTCAGTTAGCTTAGAGGGGTCCTTAAGCAGGCCAGTGTTATACCTGTATTTCCTTTTGTTTTCCAACATGTTTTTCTTCAGCTTGAGTTTTACTTTAGCAACAAGTAGGTGATGGTCTGAAGCAACATCAGCTCCTCTCTTGACACTTATATCTTGAAGTGATCTCCTGAACTTTTTTATGATACATATATGGTCTATCTGGTTTTCTGTAGACAAGTCGGGTGCTACCCAAGTAGCTTTATGTATCCTTTTTTGATGAAAGAGACTCCCTCCAATTACTAAATTACTTGTGGCAGACAAGTCAGCAAATCTTTCTCCATTTTCTTTCATCTCAAAAAGTGTATGACACAAACTCAATCTTTTGAAAAAAATCATAAAAACTTTTCTGATGAAAGAGCGACTTGATAAGTATATTAAAATTTAGGGTAACAACGCTTCTTTGAATATAAGTAACCTGTATGCCTATAACATGCACATTTGAAACCTATGTTTGAAACCCACATTTAATCAGAAGAGTGCAGGGGTTCACAATTTGTCAAAAATGATCTGGCTGTATTGAAATACAGAATAACCATAGCTCCTAACAGGTAAACAGTCTTTGTGTCAATTATTTATATGTGATCCAATGCTGGCTGGAACAGTGCAACTGTCCCACAAAGAAAATATTTTTTGTCGAAATAATTAAGTCTCTAGAACCAATCGTGCATTTAAAAGTAAGAACATATATTTAGAATGCCTCAGTCTGTGTACCTATATGTTATAAATATGTATTTATACATAGCTGGTTCTACAATTATTGCGATATTGTAGGGCTACACCAAAATAAGCTTGCTTATTGTTATGCTATGTTATGCTTCCAATTCAGTGGAAATAGAGGATAATTTTTCTAGCAACCTTGATTGTTCACTCACACATGTTTCTAACTCCCCACCCTTATAGTCTAGAGATTGTCCCAATTCACGCAAGCTTTGTTCGCCCGGCACTCTTTTTTTTTTTCCTTTTGAACAAGTAGTTACAGCCAGGTTAACTACAATCCCGGTTCACTAATGCACGAAAAATCTATACACTGCAAGCTATTCCTAAATCAAATATTACAATAATATTAGAAACCTACCACAAATGTGCTTATGAAATTTAAAACAAAATGGTGGTACTTATCTTGGTTCACAAAATACAATCCACACACAAAACCGATGTGATGACACACTTCCCGGCGCACTGGATCCCCTTGTCCTGGTACAATACATTGTATTTGTGTTCCTCTTGTAGTCCAGTTGACAACAATCTCCCACATACCATTAAGGCAGCTCACAACAATTCCATACATATAATAAAGGTCCAAAAGTGTTTGTAGTAGCAATGACGAATCTGCAAGTTGTTCAGATTGACATTACCTTGCCAACATGCTACATGCTTTTTAGCGCAATTTCCATTCTGGAGAATTGCGTTTATTAACTCGTCATTTCTGGGAATGTATGGATGTGTGTCCGCAGCTTTAAGTCATATCTCCTCCTCAACGAAGCAATATCGAGGACTAGTTCCTAAAGCAATTATGTTAAGCAAGTTACGAGGATGAACATAGGCCATAAAAATTCCGGGTTTCTTTCATGGATTTCCCGGAAAAGCCAAAAAACCTCGAAAAAATGCAGTTTTTGGCCCATATCTCGGCAACCAGACCACTTAGCGACTTGAAACATGTACCAATCGATTCCTGCCATAATTTAGAACAATATTGCCGAAGAAAGTTTTCAAAAATATCCTTTCGTTCGGTCACAAATAATTTTTTGAATTAATTAAAATTTGGACCGAATTAGTAGGCATTTTATGCAACCACACCACGCGTCATCACGTTCAATAGCTGCGCCATCACGTTCAATGGCTGCGACGTCACGTTCGGTAGCTGGGCGCGCAATGGTTTTTAGTCATGTTACTCTATTGTAAATAAAACATGTAAAATACTGAAAAAAAATTAATAAAAAACGTTTTAACAACTAACCAATGGTTTTACTAACCCTGCTCTTGATTTACGCTACGACAGAGCTATTTTTAGATAACACAAGGAAATTGCGCTAAAATTGTCACTAGACTTTTTTTAATTACTTGTTGTTTTTTTTGCTGAACTATCAAACATCTAAAACTTGCTAACATCAATTTAGAAAATCTTGGTGGTGTTTTGTTAACAAAGAAAGCTGCTATTTTCTACAACCGTGCCTAGAGATATTTTAGTGATCCTTATAGTGTGTTTTGTCGATCTCTGTTTTTTTTAATGAAAGTTTGTTTTAAGCAAATTATAAAACTCAACTATATATGAAGACTTCTTTGGAACTAACAGCATAGTCACACTTTTATAAGTTAAAGTCAATACACATTAAAAGCCTCTAAGCACATTTTGATAGATGACTCAAGTTTCTAAGGATGTCAGTCTCAGTAAGTGTGTCTTTATACAAGCCTAGACAGAAAACTTCAAATTTTTTTTTAAATGTGGTACTTTCTACCATTGTACCATGGTCTTTAAATGGTTGGATTTTCTTGTTGTATCTTTCTTTCCTTTATTTAAAAAAGTTGAATGATTTTAAAATGTTATGGTCTTCATTATTGCATTAATTCTCCCTGTTACATTTTTTAAGAGAGTTACCCTTGACATATTTTCACTTTCATAGGCATAACTGACTGGGAACACCTTGCAAAAGATGGATCAGGCTGGAGATGTGGCATTCAAACTGGGCTTACCTTACATGCAAAAGGTCTGATCAGACTTCAGACTACCACAATTCTTTGCTCATCCCTGCACAGGATGATAACTTGAGAACAGACATGAGGTCTACATGAAGTGCTGCAAAATCACAAACTACTTATGGTTTTTAAGAATATTTTATACCAATCAAAGTTGACGTTTTAATTTTTTTTTTTTAATTTTTCTATAGAATGTAGTATGAATGTTTTATGTGCTATTTTTTTCAAAGCTACTAAATTATTATTTTTTACATTTACTTTTTGTAACAATACGTAGATGTCGATGCGACAATATGTTGTTGTTGAGAGTTCCTTCTTTCAAGAATAGACCATAGACTGCTGTTCATTTTATAACTTTATTTACAACAGCAAAGAATACACTTCATTCAGTAATCAAAACATTTCAAGTCCTAACCGTCAACACACATAGCTTCCCCTTGCATTCATGTATGTGGTCCCACGAACATCTCATATACCCGATTATATAGCCCTACATTCACTCCCTTCAGTCAGTGAGCGATTTCCACGAAGCATACAAAATACATAATACAGTGATTGATTGCTCACGCATTCACTTCCGTTGGCCAGGTATTCAACTCTCAAACACGTTTCACTCGAAATACAATTCACCAAATAGCTTGTTACACTTTTTAACAGATCCTCCTTGCCTAAAAAAAAATACTGTACTCTACTTTTTAACTGTACTTTACTTTTAACTCTACTTTACTTTTTACTAACATACTTCAAGGTTTCTCTAATAAAACGGATATATAATCTGTAATAGAAAATACAAATCCAGACTACAAAAATATACACTCTGCAAAACATAGATTTAAGATTGTTTTTTTGTGTTTTTCAAAAGTAGATGTTTAAGTTTAAGATAGCTCATTCCATTTTATGTGTATCTTTTTATAAAATGTAGTATAAATGTTATATGTGTCAAAAATTGTTGTCAAATTTATTAAGTACATTTTTTTTACATTTACTTTTTGACAGATCCTTCATGCCTCAAAAAGATACTGTATTTTACTTTTTCTTCTTCATTCTTCATTTTAATGCTGGATATAATTTCCTCCAACACCATCACTTATTACATGTCATCTTTTTATGCGCCATACAATTTCAGCCTGCCTTTATTTTGAATTTGTTTCCTTAGCCTTTGTCCATCTTAGAAAAAACTACAGGGTAGCAGTTATTGATTCTGGAGTTTTCTCTCCAAGATGGGTTGCTGTTCCCAGGTATCAGGCCTTATCTGCCTGGGAATTTTTAACTCAGGACTGTTCAGTTAAGCAACCATGAGCATTACCGACCTGACCTCGCTGACCCCTACTTTACTTTTTAATATAAATCTTTCATTTCTATACTTCTAAACAGATGCTGCTCTAAGTTTTTCAATATACATCTGTCATGTCATGGAAAAGCTATTGTTCATCACTTTTTACTATACGTCTAATGTTTATTTTATGTATATATTTAGTGTAAATATAATTTCATTTTTCTGAAATAAGTGCATAACAACTTCAATGCAATTAAGCCATGTAAAGCCATCATCCTCGTGTATTTTAGTTTTTAAAATACTTTTATAAAATATTTATAATATTTTTTAATTCTACAGCATTTTTGTACTTTCACTTTCATGCACAAAACAATTTGGCTGTAAATTATTTTCTCATAGTTTTCACTTTTGTATGTTCCACTTAATTTGTCTTTTTTGACTTGTTTTATACAATTGTGTTGAAGCAATTAAATAATGCTTAAAATGTGTTTCCGTCATTGTAAATTTTAATAAACTTTGAACATATTTTTCTTACTGAAAAGTTGGTTATAAAGATTCATTGACTATGTGTTATTAAATACTCCAATTAGATAAACAAAAATATCTTCTACTTTTAAAGATTGGCTACCACAGGAAGATCATAAATGATCATAAATGAGTATCAGGTAGTGAGAATGAAAGCAAGCATTTTAATACATCCTGTACTGTATATCTAAAGTAAGGGTAAGAAAGTGTGATGTCACATCACTGGAATTTTTTTTTTTTTGTACACCGACAAAATGACCTGTTCAAAAGAGCCCAGACATTTAGGCTCATGTCATATTTGTCAGGAGCCTATATGATGGAAGCTTATATGACAGGGTTAATTTGTCGCCTGCCGTTTTTATGAGGTCAGTTTCATGGGGCTCTTAATGAACATAAGAGTCTTATGTTTGGGCCGTTTTGAAGCAGCACTGTTATTAAATGTTTTTTTGTTTCCTTCTAAGTTTTTCTTTATTTCATTTTTTATTTCATTCTAGTATTGATCTGGATTTTCTGGAAATTTTTTGTAAAAAAAAATACTATAGGGCCTTAGAGTACTTTTACGAAAAGGGAAGCCACCCCTAATATTTTCAGCAAACATCCTAGCTTCAATGGTTATCCCCCCTATGAAATAAAAAAAATGGGGAGGTGGTCAGCTCAAGTGTAACGTTCTTTGAAGGAAATAGATAAGCAATGATATGCTTTAGTTTTCTGAATTGTTTAAATGTAGATCATGACGTTATTCCTAATAGATCTATAATAAATAGATCTAGATCTATATACTACACAAGACAACTCAGTACAGTAAATAAATAACAACAAAATCATTAAAACGCGAATTTTTCAAGGGAAACTACTCTAAAGTCTTAGGCCTAAACATTTTTGAAAGATTGCCGGTAGGCCTAGAGACACTCAGAGTAAGAAGTAAGATTCTACTTACTTACTAATCTACTTAGTTTAGAATTTGATTATTATTATAAACGAGCCGACCCGCAGCGTATCATACGCCGCTATTTAGTATTTAGTTGTTGTATTTTCTACTTTTCAGTAATTCATAATTTCTGAATTCGACAGTACCAATGCTGCCACTGAAAATATTTGCTTTAAAACACTAACCCCCCCCCTTTTCCCTACACCCCCCCCCCCCCCCCCCGTGAAAGCAGCTTCCTCTTAGTTATTTCTTAGTTACTTCCTGTAAGTTTAATATTGAACTAAATTATCTGCCCCTAATAGAAACCTGACTCTAAGGCTCTACGATTTGTAAACATTTATCTTTGTAAACATTTAGCGTGACCACAACTCACCAGACAATGTGGGGGTGGGGTGGGGGTGGTAGTGATAGTGATAGAGAGAAAGAGAGGGGACTGCAAGGAGGCGCTTGCAGCTTGTTTTCTAACGGCTCCCAGAAGAAAATCATATATATATTATATAGATTATTATTTGATTTAGAATCAAGAATCTAGTAGTAGATCTAGTACAGTACTAGATCTAGCTAGATTCTTGATCTAAAATCTAACAGGGCTCGGCAACCTGTTGTCAAGATGGCAGATGTGGCTCTCCAGTTCCATGCACAATCATCAGGCCTAATAAAAAAAATATATTTTATATTATTTTCATAACTCATTAAAATTATTATAAAGAAAAACAACTTTAAACAGGATAAAAACACTCATCAGAGAACAGAGTAGGTTAGGCAGAAACAATATGGACAGGCACTTGGGCATCAGACCCAGCGCCGTGGCGAAGGTTCCATTCTTGCCACTGTCGACTTTTTTGAATATCGTTAAATGAGGAATATATTATTCTTATTCAGAATTCATTTCTCTATCAGTCAGTATGCATTATTTTGACCTGAGTGACGTGTTATATTTTAAGTTATTAGTTAGCTTCCTACTGTTGAGCCTATCGCCAGTATCGCGTATGAGTTTACCCTGCGTTCAGTGGGTAGGAAAGAAATTTCAAATTAGGAAGATAAGCCCTGTTACGTAAAAAAAGATGTTTTTAAAAATGTAGTGTGCTAGATCTAATCTAGATCTAGAATCTAGCTTGTGTGAAATATTCAAACCACTTTCATGAATTATGGCAGAAAACAGACCTAGATCTATTTTAAACGTCTACTTTTAGGGTGAATTTTCAAAGTATTGAATATTGGTAGATCTAGATCTATATGGGGGAAAACAGATTTGTACAGCAAAATGCATATTTAATCTTCACTGATAATCTTCTTAACCAGACATTGTTCTGTGATTTTGTTGATATTGATAGAACAATATATTTATAGGTATATGACCACGTCTAAAGTGGTTTGTTAGGGTTATGGCTTCAGGGCTTGGTACCATCAACTGTTCAAAATAGTGCTTTGAGTAATTTTCTAGTGTTTTTTTTTCCAGATTTAATAGTATTCATCATCATGGCAATGGCAGAGGTGGAAATGATAAGCAGGCATGCTAGATGTAAGCAACTTCAATAGTCCTTTTTTTAAATGTGTTATATTTTAGTTGTCATTTTGACCTGTGTAAAATTTAATGAGTTGACTTTAAAATCTACTTTTTAAAATTTTTTAAATTCAATCATTGATCTCTTTTGCAAAACAAAAGATGGTACTAGTTGAACCATCCTTTGTGGTTTGGCCCTGCAGTTCATTTGCAATGTTGGACTAGTATGATCTTCCAATGTAGATACATTAAAAAAGAACAAAGAAGAATCCTAAATATAAAAACGTAGCCTTATCCTAAAGCAATATCTAAACCCTATGAAGACTACCATTTCTAATACCTGCAAACTTTCCTCTTTATTGTTTAATAGGACATATACTGCATTTATTTATAATCTGTGTAATAATGCCATCAAAATAAGAGGAAACTAAAATAAGCTATATATTACAGGTCGATCATTGGACCTTGATGATGGGACTGTACAAGTTGAAATAATGGCTGATGGTCTTGAACCTGGCAATAATATCCATGAACCAAAAAATGGAGTAGTATACTTTGATTGGCTCAACAGGTTTGGTCTTTATTAATAAAGATGCATATTTACATAAGAATTTTTTATTTAAAAAAAAAATATGTTGGTAACAAAATTGCATAGCTTATATGATATTATAAATCTGTCAGATGTTCAGTAAGAAATAAAGCGGGAGTAATCTCCCCGAAACTCTCTCAAATATTCTTAGATAACACTAATGGGGATGTCAACTCAAGCGCAGTCGGGATATGGACATTTTAAAAAAATCAATTTTCAAATGCTTAGATTTTTAAAATAGAATGGAATCTCGAAGAAATAATTGCACAACAAATTAACAGCAAATAATCTGTGTATAATAATGTGGAACATTAGTACTTCATAAAGATAGACAGAGGAATCAAGATTTAAATAAATTCTTAATAGTTTTTTGAGAAATCTGAAAAAGCATAAACTACTTTTTCCGGTCACCGGAAATTACTCAAAATTTCATAGAAAACCGAGAATTAGATCTTTTGCTTGTATGTGAAAAGTTGATACAGAACTACAAGTTTGATATATATAATATTTTATGAAATTTCATCAAACTAGCTGCAACTGTTCTCAAGTTATCGTGTTCACAGACACGCAAACACAGACCTATGGACAAAATTCCAAAATAAGTTTCTCCAACTCAGGGAGGTGTAAAACATTAAGATTTGTGAAAATCTTGATTTCGATTTTTTGCACAATTACAATACTTCCTCTATACTTCGTATACAAGAAAGTAATAAGTACAGCTTGTACAAGCTTGACAGTGTTAACATTTGCAATTGTAATTTTTTTGTCATTTACAAACTGTTTTAAAATACCTTATTAAAAAAAAAGGACTATTTTGTAATGTAAAGAACTTACTGCCTGAAAAAACCTTAGATGATAAACGTTTACTAGATGTATTATTTCTATTCTCTTGTTCAGTCAATGGTTTTGCAAATGTATTTCAGGGTTTGAAGCTGGATCTAATTCAGTTACTTTTTGTAGTGTAAGCACAAGATGAAAAATCAGTGCTTCTCACTGCCCAATTTTATCATTATTTCATGTTGGAAACTACACTTTGTGACATGTTCTGTATTCAAGTTCAAGAACAGTATTTGAAAGTAAAGGCTGGAAAGGCAGTGTTATTTCCCAATAGGAATTAATAACAATAACAGGAGAAAACTTGCTATCACCTTTTGCAAAATAGAACAGAATTTTTATGATGTTCTTTTTTGTCACATATTTTATATTAAAGGTGTTGGTTTCTTTTGTTGTAATATGTTTAAGATAAAACTATAACACTTTTCGTTTTAGTCTTCAGGGATTTGACATAAGGATTACAGTAGAGGACAAAAGAGAAAAGAAAGATACTGAGTTTATAAGGGTAGTCAAGAGAATGCCTGGGAATATTATCGAAGCAAACTCTACATGGCATGTATGATGTTTCAATTTCTTCTAAATTAATATCTTCATTTCTTATATCATTACTGTAGTTAAATTGATATTATTTTATAAAGGTTTTAAAGACTTTAGTAACATATTTTAAACTTAAAAGTAAAAATCCTTTTTCAAGGATAGTGTATTGCAAAATGTTAAATTATGTAGATCTAATTATATTTGTTATTCAAAGTTTCTACCAGTGTGTAAGTGTAAAAAATATCTTGATTACTTTGTTCATGCTCATTGTTTTTCTTTGCAACATCTAATGTCTCTATATTTATTCAAACAAGTAATACATACTACTTACAAAAATTATTTCAGGTTGAGAAAGATAAAGTAGTTATCAAGATGAAAAAAGCTGAAAATATATCATGGAAAGAAAAACTCCAAGCTAAGGGAATAGACATTGGAAGCAGCAGTAGTGAGGAAGATTAAAGACTGAGTAAGTGTAAGCTACATGTAATAAATTGGAAGAAAATTGTACTCAATATGATGTTGATTATTATAACATTCCATTATTTAAGACTTTAGGATCTTAAATAATTATCTCCTATTATCATATCAATTTTTGTAGCCGGGATTTATATTTTCTATTAAATATTACATTGCCATTTATTAGAGACCCCTTAAAGTATGAAAGGTTGTTTTTTAGCAAATTAAAAAAACTATAATATGATAACTACTTTGGGACAAACAGCAGTCACATTTTTGTGGTTTGGAAATTGATTTTTAAAGTTAAAATCAATACTTATTAAAAACGTCAGACCGAAAGTGTTTAAATTTTCTAACGATCTCATTCCCCATTAGAATTTTTTTGTATTTACATTCAATCATCAAAGTGAATTGAAAACTAAAATCCCAAGCCCAGTATTTTCAAAATGTATTGCACTAAAACTGAATTCCTTAATAGAAATTGAGTTATCCACTTTTTAAAGTTAAAATCAATACTTATTAAAAATGTCAGACCGAAAGTGTTTAAATTTTCGAATGATCTCATTCCCCATTAGAATTTTTTTTTTATGACAAATTGTATTTACATTCAATCATAAAAGTGAATTGAAAACTAAAATCCCAAGCCCAATATTTTCAAAATGTATTGCACTAAAACTAAATTCCTTAATAGAAATTGTGTTATCCACTTTGTCTAATTTGTTATAAAAAAAACAATCAAAACCTCAGTTTATTACTTCATATTTAAGGGCCTGGTTATTTGTTTGCTGTTAAAAAAATGTTTAAAATTATAAATAATATTATATAATTATTGATCTGTTGTTACTTTCCCAGGTGTAACTGACCAGGAACACCTTGCCATAGATGGATCAAGCTGGAGATATGTCATTCAAACTGGGCTTACTTTAAACAAACTCACAAATGCAAAAAAATACAAGCAGACTTCAGATTAACACTAATCTTTGCTCATCCCTGCACAAGATTATAATTCTAAAATTATGTGCTCCGAAAAACAATCTACTTTATGGTTTCTAAGAATATTATATGCAAAAATTGTTGATATTTTAATGGAAAAAAACAACTAAATTTCTTTCTAGAAAATGCAGTATTAATACAATCAATGTTGTATGCTTAATTGTTTTCAAAGCTATTTAATTGAATTATTTTTCATTACTTTTTTAATACAATGATAAATTAAATTACAATGAGTGTTTGTATGACAGAGCATGTGTTAGAGCAAAATTAAAATATATGAGAAGTTAGCTTAAAGTTAACATCCATGGGACTATCTGCATTTAGTTGACACATCCATGTGACTACCAACATCCAAGGGACACCTGATTTACTTTGACTCAGCAAGGATGGTTGAACATGGCCTTTGTGACACAATCCCATATATGCAAAGGCCACAGAGGTTTTCATCTGCTGTATTTGTTTGTCTAATATAGAATCTAGATCTTTTGTGCTTCAGAACATACTTTACTTTTTAATACAGATCTTTTGTACTTCAAAATATACTTTACTTTTTTATATACATCTTTTGTTTGTAGCGCATGTATTGTTCTTTACTTTTTAAATTGAATTTACATGCAAACATCTTCCATGCTTCAAAGCATATACTGTACTTAACTTTTTAATGTACATCTCTCAGGCATAAAAGCATATACTGTACTTTACTTTTTAATGTACATCTCTCAGGCATAAAAGCATATACTGTACTTTACTTTTTAATGTACATCTCTCAGGCATAAAAGCATATACTGTACTTAACTTTTTAATGTACAGCTCTCAGGCATAAAAGCATATACTGTACTTTACTTTTTAATGTACATCTCTCAGGCATAAAAGCATATACTGTACTTTACCTTATTGTGTCGAGATGTTTATTTTACAAATATGTTTAAATGAAATATAATGTTTTAGAAATTAGTGCATAGTGACTTAATTGTAATTAAGCAGTATGAAGCCTTGTGTGTATTAGTTTTTAAAATGATCATTAACTTTTATAATATTAAATAATATTGCAGTATTTTTATACACATAAAATGATACGGGTATAATGAATGATCTCATACATTTAACTTTTGTATGTTCATCTTCATCTGTCTTTTGGCTTGTTTTTTTACAATTGTGTTGAATCAATTAAATAATGCTAAAAATAAATGACTTTCATTTTGATTTTGAATGGGTTTGAACTGATAATTTATTATTGAAAAGTTATTTATTAAAGATATTGTTTATTGTATAGTAATACAAGTTTTAAAAACTACATAAATAATTTAAACTTTTGAATGCTTTTTGCATAGGAAGATTATGGATGAGTTCTGTGGTAGTGAGATAAGACAAGTGAACAATTTAATACCCTCTCTTTCTCCCACATGAAACTGTAATGATTTTTAATCACATTATGAAGTTATCATTTAAGAAAATGGTTACTTTTGTTACTTAACAATAACACAGCTGAAGTCTATATTCATGGGAAATCCCAACAGTGTCTAATTTCACTTATGACTTATTGGTTCTAGACATGGAAGAAATCAATTGGACGAGAATGCCATTAAGGGACAGTTGTTGTTTTTTTTGTTAGTTGAATGGAGGATGGGAGTTAGAGCTCTTCACTATCAATAGTATTGTATTTAGTCCACAAATTCTTGAAAATTGTTTTAAATTGACGATAAAATCGAAACCTTTTTGTAATTAATATGGTCTTGCCTTCTGGTGGGTGGAGATTTAAGGAGAGAGGTGAAATAAGGATTCATTGCCAAATACTAAATTAAAGACAATTACAGGTACAATTGACTTTTCTACCCAAGATCTTCATCAGAGCACAACTGTGTGGTCGAAGACTAAAACATTAAATTTTGGACAGTGAAAACACGTCTTGTTTAAATGCCTTGATATCCCTAAGAAAAGATGCGTGATATTTGGAGTAGAGGTGTTATGTACCAAATATGGGGGGGGGGAGGGGGGGTGAAAAAATATCTGTTCGTTTAAACCATCCGGTGCTAACATGAACTGAGTTTCCATGAAAACCGCCTTGTTATAGATAATGTTTTGGTTGCCCCTGTCAGACAATAGTTTTTCCGTTTGTTCATCGTACAAGATTTATCGCCTGTGTTGCGGGGTGTTCTTCTTGTTAACATTATTCCACCAACATGTGATTGTGATTCTTCACGTATGTTCAAACACTAATGCTCCCTGAGGACGGGATCAAACTTATTTCCGTGCAGTAACTAAAACGCATTGAAGACCATGTTTTTACTTTTAATACACAATTTTTATTGGTACGATAGCCTGGGGCTCAAGAGGAGAGTCGTCCCCGTCTCCACCCCCCCCCCACCAAAATGGAATTTATATAGAAAATATATACTTGCAACAGTGTCCACACCAGCGGAAATTTAGGTTTGCCCCCTCCCCTTAGGAGAAAAAAGTCTGAAAGAAACACTGATCAGAATTCGCTAATCTGTTTTATGTCACATGTGGACTATGCAGAACAACAAATGAGCATTACTCAAATGCCCATTGTATCTTAGCATTGTCTGTATGTAGCCTGACCGTTTTGAGTTTGAATCCCTGTTTCAAATCTGTAGAATATCCCTGAGTGTACCCAGCTCTAATTAGGACTCACATTAGGGAAAGTAAAGGAGGCTGGGCATAGTGCAGACTACACTATGCTTTCATATGCCGAAGTCACTGAAAAAGATAAACTCTACTTTAAGACTGTCAGGTTTGTAAGGGTACTTTATTTATTGTCTGTATTCTTCAAATATAAATAATGACTTTTAGTAGTTAAATTATACATAGACATGGATTAAGTAAACAGACAGAGACAATACAGACATTTATTGTGAAATATGCTTTTTAGATAAATAATAATTAATTTCTTAAATTCACTGAAAAACTTAACTGTGGGGAATTTCTCAAAAGCAGTTGTCGTAAATGATATCCCACTTCTACTAGTTGATTTTAGGTTTTTGTGATAAGAAGTAGGGGTTAAGAAGGTGTGATCTCACAGTTTAAAAATTGTGCACCACTGTACTCTACTGCCGGGTGCAAGAAAACACTGCTGGTTCAATTTAGACATCAATTTTAGTTGCCCACCCTATCCCTAGTGTATGACATTCTTTAAAACAAATGTAGGCGCAGTAGCGATCATGGGGGAGTCAGGGCGCTGGAGAAAGCGCCTAGGTAGTTTGACTGTTCAATCAAGTACCGTGATGTTGTCCAGATAAGCCCTGCTACAAATAAAAAAGTACCACTCCACTTTTTACCAGCATGCACGCAACCATGACCTATAAATGATGTCTAGACATTTGAATATTTAAACGCATGCCCCGCCACAAAAACAACTCCACCTCTAGGGTTTGGGTTAAGGTCAGTTTAGGGTTAAAAAATAAAAGTACAAATTCCATATCCCTTTTTTTAAAATCTGTTTTAGGCAGTGTATGGGGTTAACTATTTGCCAGGGCTTATCTGGACAGGGTCAGACCAGAGGCGTAGCGACCCTTCCTGGCGCCTGGGGACAAACTTTAAATTTGCACCCCCCATCAAACTTTTGATTAGCACCCCCCCTTCAAACTTTCAATTTGCTCCCCCCCTCAAACTTTCAATTTGTTTTTCCAACCCATTTTGGCGCCCCCTAAGGTCGGCGCCCGGGGACATATGTCCCCCCCCCTCGCTACGCCTCTGGGTCAGACACCCAATCAGCAGACTCATACATGGGCCTACTTTTATTTAAATTTTAAATTACAACATTTTGAAAAACTTTTTTATAAATTGAAATGAAAATGGATGCATGACACTAACCTTGACACAGAGTTATTATTTATACTTATGTTATAGTCAGAGGCGTAGCGAGGGGGGGGGGTGGAGCGCACCGGGTGACACCATTTAGGGGGGTGACACCAAGGCAAAAAATAGAGAAAAACTTGAGGGGGGTGCAAATCGAAAGTTTGAGGGGGGGGGGTGCAAATTGAAAATTTGAAAGTTTGTCCCCGGGAAGGGTCGCTACGCCTCTGGGGGGTGGCATCATTAAGTGCCGCACCGGGTGACACCCGACCTCGCTACGCCACTGGTTATAGTTAATATAATAAGTAGTGAATGGCAATGTTTTCTGCTAAATTAACCTAGCCAATTTATTTTCAAAATGATTTTTACATTTTTTAAAGAAAACAAAGAACACTTCATATTTTAGTAAGAGGGTGCACTTTTCCAAAAAAGAATAACTGCAAGATGGGGGGGGGGGGAAGGATTGTGCTGATGTGTTTTAATTTAATAGGGATGCAATTTTTTGCCAAAACTGTGACATAAGTTATGGACTTCCCCTATGGCAGTCTTGTCTTGCAACTTTTTAAAATTGTGATCTGGCAAACTAAAGGTCAAGACAAAACTAAACTTTAGGATAAGAAACTTTAGAGGTTGAGTACAATTTATGAATGAAACATCTATTCTCTAGCCCGCACATGTCAAAAATTAGCGCAAATCATTTTAAAAGAAAAGTAGGGCCTATTGCTTTTAAAACATATAGGGGGCCTATTATTTTATGGTTTAAAATCGTCAAGGCAAAGGGGTTAAATCAAGATCTAGTTTTTAAGACTGCGTTTTTTTATTTTGTTTGACAACTCTGACCACAAATTTTAAAAAATGTTTGATTAGGGCTTAGGCCTAAGTCACAAAAAAAGTCAAAATAAAACTACGTGTCGTAAAATATCGACCGAGACTAATCTAGATCTAAGTCTAGATCTAGTACTAGATCTAGTAATGTGAAAAAGAAGTTGACTCATTAATTTTTTGGTAAAACCTTAGTTTAGCGTCCGAAATTATCGGGTAATGTTTGTTGATTTTCGGTAACTAATTAATTACGGTAAACCATAATAGTTTATTTGACCATAAAAATGAAATATAAATAAAGTGAAAGTCGATTGTAGTAAATTATGTTTTAATTTTTTAAGTATAATCGACAAAAGGAAACAGGAATAAATACAACAATAGATTTAAATTAGTAGGCCTAGATCTAAAAATAAAAAAAATATATAAATATAAATAATAAAGTCAAATGTAATAATTTGTTTCATTAATTTGGCTTGCAGCATAATTTGCATTGATTAATTAGATCTAGCTAGCTGCTAGGCCAAGTAAAAAAAATCTAGATTACAAAAATAGTAAAAGTGACTAGAAACAGGGTTCGTACCCTATTTTGAAAATGAAACCATGCAGACTTTTGTAACCACACCATTATTTGTGCTTATAGCTGAGTAACTTTTTGTCTGCTGTTAAAAACTACCGGTATCCCTCCCCCCCTCCCCCCCCCCCCCCCACACAACAAGAGACGGTGGAGGGGTCACTGTGAGGTCATAGTAGCCCAGTCTAATACGTCATAGCATGAACTGTACTATAACTTTTATTCCCCCTCCCCCCACCCTCCCCAGCCAAACAGCACCAACTACGTACTTGGGGTCAGGGTGAATTCATACAAGTTTAGCAATCAGTAACCTTAGTTACTAGGAGGGGCGGGTTAGTCTAGCCCTAATCGTCAGCCTTTGCAAAGATTTCAAAAACAGTTTGGAGAGTAAATTGAAAATACAGGTAGTTAAGTTATACGTAGACTACCACTTACAGCTTCCCTCATAATTTTTTTAATAAGACTACCTGCCTGCATCCTCAGACAAACTTAAGAAATAATAGCGGGTAAAAAAAAATGAGGTCAAGATTTGTATGGCCACTCTCCCCCCCCCCCCTCCCTTACTGACGTATTAACTGAGAAATCGGGTTTCTTCTGCTATCCAGCAAAAAAAAAAAACGTCATACCACAGTGTAGACCCGTCCAGACTTTTTAAAGTCTGAAATTCACTTTTCTCAAGACTTTTTCCAGACTGCGTACGAACCCTGTTAAACAATGTTTAGTAGCAGAAATATTTAGCTGAAACACTTAAAAATAACTAATTATACAAAATGATTAACAAAAGCAGTATCTAACACGCAATTAAAATAAATATATCCAAATTTTAAACATTCTTTATAAAAATAAAAGATGACGCCAAATAAAGTATGATTTACAGTACTTCCGGTGGATTCAGGAACTGTGTGACAGACTTTGTCATTGTTTTCCTGTTTTTTACTGCTATACGATTCCGGAATAATAACCGATGCTAAACTAAGGTTTTTATCAAATTTTTATAATTATTTCACATTTTCAGGAGGATTTGTTTTGAAAGTTACAAAAGTGTTTCAAAAGTTTGTTTTTAACCAATTGTTGTAATTGTATTAAAACTTTTCAGTAAAAAATAAAGACTATCGATGTTTTCATCAAGCTCATTTACTATAGCAGCCATCTTCACATCTTGTTTAAGTTTTTTTGGTTAACTCATAATTAGAGATTCATAGGGAACCACTCTAATTAATTTACAGATGGCCGCTGTTTGTATAGTGTATATAATGTATGGCAAGTCTTGCTAGCAAATACTGCATTTTAAAGTTAAATAATTTCTGGCCTATATTCAACTATATTGATATATTTAGCTGTTGATTTTGGTTTATTATTCAGTTATCTAGGCCTATAATATTTGACACAAATATACCACAATATACTTCAATTTCAACCTTAACGCAGCAACTTTTTTCACATTACAAGCCTCTGCCGATTTTACGCACCTAAAACGATAGGCCCTAGATTACCCCAATTTCTTTTTCCATTACTTACTAACTTGACGTAGCTGTCACTTGACTAATCTAGTCTAGACTCTACTATTAGATATCTAGATAGACCAGTGTTTCTTTCAGACTTTTTCCTCCCCGGGGGGGGGGGGGGTACTTGAAATATTCAGGGGTGGGGTTGGTCTAAAATTTTTGGGAGGGGTTGGACCCTGGTAAAAGTATGTATTTTCTATATACTTTGTATTTGAAGGGGACTTGCTTCGGGGTGGGTGGTGGGAGGGTGTAATGATATAGGTGCTATTTCAGCAGCACAAATGCAAATTCATAATGAACAAGGTGATGGATTTTGCCCAGTGTAAATAATTGTACGCAAGCGCAAACCTAATGTATATAAAAAATACTTCATGGCATAGAATGACATTGTTTGTGTTTTTCTAATAAGTGGCATACACTTCTGCATTGATCTGTGAATACCTCAATTCTAAGGAATAGGAAAATTTTCCAAATATGCCTAAAGCAACAATAAGGTTTAGATCTTTATCCAATAGCAATTCTCATAACTATCAGCAGTATAATTAACTTAATAGGTGCATGCATTACACTGGGTTTACACTTGCGATGTGTAAACTATACATGTCCAGGAAAAAACTCGGAGAAAGTTGTTATATGAAAATATTTTCCACCTGACCATGTATGCTTACTTGAAGAGAATTGTTTTTTTCTAAAAATGTATAGTATACATATCATAAGTGTAAACGCGGTTTTTAGATGATTTTTCTGCTTATTTCATGTGACTATCAAAATGTTATAATTCAAAATGTTAACCTAGTAAAAACGGGTACCTTTTTTATGTAAATTTTAAGCTATCTGTAGATGATCATAATATGCTAAGAACTGTTTGAGCTGTGTAAAACTTTTAAATGTTGGACTGGGTTAAAATGAAACCAAATATGTGAGAGTGAGCCAATATTTGATTGATCTTTAATTCTAAGTCAGATTATCAATTTTTTTTTAAGAAATTAGCATTGCAATAAAAGGTTTCATAGCACAAAAAAACTTAATAGTTAATGTAAAAAGTTATTAGACCTAATAATTGTTAGGCTGTAGGGCCTAATACTAGCAATTACTCCTATTAACAGATAAAGTTTGAGGGAGTAAGGAAGGCTGTACTAAGTCTAACTTACTATCTAGTAATTAAGTACTACTACTAATATTGTACAGGACAGAGTACAGTTGTAGACTCAATACTTTACTTTTGTATTAAATTATATTAAACTGTATTTATTTTGTTACGTACCCCCTTCTCTAATCCTTTCGAACTAGTCAGGGGATCGTAACCAAGAAGAAGAAAAATAAAAATAAATAAAAGCCAACTTCAGTAATCTCTATTTATTCGCCACAAATCACAACACTTAAAGTTAACCCGCCACCGAAGTACAACAATCAGAAATATACACAAGTAACTACAACAACTAAAGTTCTTAGTACGACTACCCTACTTGTCCCTAACTGTCTATCTAGCCTAGGTCTAGTACATGTCGTGGCTTTCCACTAGCTCACAGAGACGACCCATGTCTGTCTCCTCTAGACCTAGCTAACCGAGTCCGTCTCCGTGTGTGAGTCCCCAGTGTGTCTGTTGAGAGTGTCCCCAGTGTCCCCGGTCTACCCTCCTAAAGTACTCGTCCCCCGTTCTACACCGTGGGAACGATTTTAATTAAGGCCTGACCCTAGGTCATATCCGTCCATGACGGCCCCCTCGGTGCCGTGCGATCTGGAAGGTTTTCCCAGCCGTAAATCACGAGCTGTTGGCCACGTTAATAGCCGAGTCCCGAAGACTCCAAGTCTGCGCCGCCCACAGCGTGGAACCCAATCCGGTATGGCCGTCACGGCCCAAAGGTTCACACGGCCAGCACTGGTCAGCCTCTGACCACCGCCAGGTTGATGGATGAGCATGAGATCGCTACCCCAACATACGGGTCAGCCCAGGTCAAACACCAGGTGGTCGTAACAATTTCAAGTGACAATGTCATACTCATGTCATAATGATAATCATGTAAAGTTCAGATATCAATCCCACTAGATCTACATGAGTAATAGTACTAGTCTACTAATCTTACTAGATTTAAATAATAGTTTAAACTATTTACATTTTTTTGTTTATACAGGTAACCATGGAGTCCACCTCATGTACTTCAGTTTTAATCTATGATGGAGAAGGCAGTGATATAGAAAGCAGAAAACTGTTGCACAGATCTTTGACTGCAGCTGTTGACAAACAAGTTCATGCAATCAACTACATATCAGCCATTGAAATTAAAAAAGGTAGGATATAGTATTTATTTTTATTTATTACTTGACAAACAATTTTGTGCGATCAACTATATATCAGCCCTTGAAATTAAAAAAGATTGGATATAGTATTTATTTTTATTTATTACTTGACAAACAATTTCCTGCAATCAACTATCTATCAGCCCCTGAAATTAAAAAAGGTTGGATATAGTATTTACTTTTATTTATAACTTGATTACCATTTTAACTATTATTTTTACCCCTTGAACTAATAAGCCTGTTTAAAACCTGCAGTCCTCAAAATGATTTTTCAAAGCTTTTCAAAAAATTTCACCCTAAAAATTGCTGTCATTGAAAGGTTATATTTTTATAAGCACATCATCATTTAAATGACATTTTACTGAATTTGGATTATCTCACTTTTTTATGCTGTTATCTTGGTAAGAAAAAAGTAAATGTTATTAAATTGCTATCAATTTACTGATACAAATCCATACATGATAACAATATCATGAAAATAGGGAACCAACAGCTCAGTGTATTTATATTTAAGTAACATGTATCCCTATAACAATATCCTATACCTTTATTACACCTGTATAATCAGAAGAGTGCAGGTTTTTGCAATGAGACAAAAATGTATAATTAAAACAGTTACAAAAAATGTGGTACACTTCCACAGCTGAATAAATCAGAAAACAGGCAAAAAAAAAAGAAGAAACTTCTTTTATTATATTTTAAAATATTTTTAATTATTAAGTTTTGTTGTATTACTGTAATTTAAACTGCAATTTTAAGATAAAGATATGTTTGACTTTGTGACACACGTATGTATACATGTTTATTTGCTTTCCAGCAAACTGACAATAAATTATTTTCACTATTTCTGAACAGGTTCTTGGGTGAAAGATTGTCAGTTGATGGTGTTTGGTGGAGGTTATGATCTAGGTTTTGAGGCTGCTGTTGGTAAAAATGGAGCCAAAATAATTCAGGAGTTTGTAAAAAATGGCGGCTCGTATTTAGGATTGTGTGCTGGGGCCTACTGGGCTTGTGATTACATTGAATTTGATAAGGGTGGACCTTTGGAAGTTGTGGGAGAAAGATATCTGAAGTTTTTTCCTGGTATGTGAATTACATTCATTGGTGTTTTTTTTACATGCCCATGACCATAGTACTTAGCAAAGATGGTTTTAGGCCTATAATATATAGTGCACTGTGCAGACTTAATTTTCCCCAGCCCTTTAAACCATAATAGTCTCAAATGCTGCATTCTTTTTACTATATAGATACTGCTTGTTAGTCTTTTTATCATAAGAAGCACTCTTATCAGATTTATCCTTATGGTAAAACCTGTTTATTCAATTTTTGGGATAAAATTTAAAAAATAAACAGGTAGATTCTACCCACAAACAGTGAAAGGAACTAGTTGAAAAACAAAGGGCCTTGAACTGGGCCAACATATTTTCCCTTGTCTGTCTTTCTGTACCAGTAATAAACACCAATGAATTGAACTACTTATATTTAGTCGGTCTACCTATCTGTATTAACATGAAGGAAGCTTGGCTTTAATTTTTAGCAGTGAAAGTTTATCCTCTAACTTATTGTGTGTTTGTTATTACCGTTAGACATGTTGTTATAGATGTGTTAATATTTCAAGACTAGAAGTAATTTTTTTTTTTCCGATTCTAGGTGTTTGTGTCGGCCCTGCTTTTCCAGGGTTTCGGTACAACTCCAAAAGAGGTGCTCAGGCAGTTCCAGTTTTGTATAATCAGACCTGCACAGTTGATGCTTATATGCATGGAGGTGGCTACTTTATTCCTTACACAGACTCTAACAGTACTGTTACACCTACTCTATATAGGAAGTCTCACACTTCAACTGATAAAGTAAACTTGACAGCTCAATCGACAGCTCACGTCGGCAACGAAAATGTTTCTATTTCAAACTCTGCAGATGGTGGAATGCCACTGGGACTGAATACGTGGCAAATTATAAATCCAAGTTATGAGAAAATTGGTGTCTATAGTTCTTTAGACAGCAAGCCAGCTGCAATTGTGAAATGTTCTGTAGGCAAAGGCAAAGCTGTTTTATCTGGTGTACACATAGAATTTCCAGTGGAACTGTTAAATGATGAGGACCCTTTCCTTCAGAAATGGATTCCAACTTTTGCAAACAGTGAGAAAAGGAGACAGTTAGTGTTTATGGATATACTTCAACATTTAGGGGTTAGAGTGCGCCCAACAAAGGCAGTATTGTAGAACATTAGGTTATTATTTCATTCCAGATGTTGAGATTGTAGGGGAGAGTGCAACAAGATAATTTAAAAATACCAAGGTCTTTCTATAAATTTAAAGTTTTTTTTTTGTGCTCTCACAATGGGTGTACGTTGATATTATTAGTTTATTATATTTAATTACTAACTTCTGTGATAAGAAAGAAGTGAAAGTAATCAACAGAATTGATGAATCTCAGGTTATAGATACGTCATACTCTTTGCCAAGCCAGAGAAACTGTTAGAATATTGTGCTCAACCTTCTTATTGGATTTATTTGTTTAAAATAATGTTTAAAACTATTTAAATTTTAAAGTCTGTCCACAAATGATTTCACATGGGGGTTGGAATTTTGTAATAGAGGAATGGGCTATAGAAATTGTGCATTTAAAACCTATATTTTACAGTAATACACTTAGAAATCTTTTTTTTTTAAATATTTAATAAAAATGAATCAAAAGATGTACCTATCTTAATAAAACAGCAAAGTTATTTTTAAAAGAAATTCAATTTTACTACAACAAAAATTACAGGGTGAGGGTTTGTTAATTAAAGTGTAATGTCATTTTATAACCCATGACAGTTAATTATAAATAGGTATAGTGTTGTATTAACCAATTTAAATTTCACCTTTTGGGTGCAGTATTGGCTTATTTTTTTATTAATGTGATTTATATCTATGACTTGATTCTTAAAATTACTAATAAAACTCATTTCCTAGCATAATAATGTACTTGTAAGTTGCAATGTATGGTGTAAAACTAATTTGAAAAAACCACCAACACATCAAAACTATGTTTAGATAGGCTCATACACTAACAAAGCTCTTTAACTTGTTTTTGCTCAACTTTGAAGTTGTTTGGCTAGTTATGTGAATTATTGGTTCATTACACTAAACTACAGGCAGCATTGCGATGAATACAACAGGGAATCACAGGTTGATAATATTTAGAACTTCTAATATTCTAAAAAATTTTATGTTGACCCCTTTACCGTGGAAAAAAAAAAATTTTTTTTTGGAAACTGTATTTTTTTTTTCATTATTTGATTTGTTATGTTGTCCTGACAAAATAAAACATCATTTTGAGTGAAAATGAGTTGACATTTAGAATCTGTGAGGTAAATATAAAGAAGGTAATTCAAAAGCACAGAACCAACATCACGTGATGACCTATTTTTATCATACGCTGTTGAATTGGCTGTTAGATTAGCCTCCCTCTACATTGTTATTGATTTCCAATGCTATTTTCGTATCAAAACGAGTTAACTCGCGACGCACGGCACACAGACGACTTTTTTATATGAAGACGAGTTAACTCGTGATGTACGGTTAAGCCCAAGATTTTATATAACGAGTTAACTCGTGACACAAGGTACAGGGGTTAAATGTTCTCAGTTATATAATAATGTTAACTTTTCATATATAAACTAATACTGGAATTTCCAAACATTTGTCTGATACCTAACAATTCAAATTAACAACTTTGAAGAATGTTAAAGTAACTAAGTTAAATATATTTTTCTGTAAACCTTTAAAATATTTTAGGTATAGAAATAAATTTTGTTGAATTGTCACATGTGTTCACTTAGTTTTTTTTTATAACAATTGAAGTTAAAACATTTTCCCAGAAAACTGTGCAAACAAAAAACTGCACTAATACAAATCAATTAAAGACACTTCAATTTTGTCATATTTTGTGTAATAATGTTGTATTATGCTACAATATACTACACTTTTTTGCGTGCAACTTTCCGCTCTGTTGCGCTTCTTAAAGAAGTTCTTTCCTGTCACCTAAAACATAGTATCATTATGATTCTTAAAATAAATGAAAAATGGAGAATAACAATATTGAAATAAGAAGTGAAAACAGCTTTTATTAATTTCAGTGCTACACACATTTCTTAATGTTTACTAGCTTAAGTTTGGTTTCTAGTATACACAATTGTTGTAAAAAGTTGCTGTTGGGACAGATTTCTCTTTTCTGTCGCACAAATTGGAGAGCGTCTTTCAGACACATTCCTTTTTTTATCATAAAATATCCTACAACAAGAGTAGCAGACCTACTTATTCCATGCACACAGTGTACAAATACTTTGCCTGAAAAAGATATCAAATTTATAAAACTAGTTAATAGCTTTTCACGACATTTGATCACATAATTTACGTTTCTAATGCATAAAGCTAAAAGACATTATTTTCTGTTCATTAATTTATTTACCTTAAGCATAGTGTTGTTAACTACTGGTGTAAAAACAAAAGGGTAGCTTAAATGAACAACAAATCTAGTTGAGTGCATAAAGTAGCTAAACAATGAGGGGTACTAAAAGTTCATCAGATAATATGTAGATTATTACATACCTTTATTTTTCACAGCATCATCAATGAACTCAGCAGCAATTGAGAAATATGGAGATATATCAAAGGTTAATGTGTCTAGTGCATCTATTCCAAGAAATTTAACTTCTATTTTATCATATACATCAGAGTTTGATACACTCCCTTTGTTGTAAGCGGCATCTAAGACATGAGTAATTTGATGGTGTTTAATATTTTCTTTGCTACCTGTATTTATAAAGGCACTGAAAAAAAAAAAAACAATTTCAAACAGCCATAATAATGTTAGCTTTTAGAACCAGTTTAAATTTGTGAATTTGGATTTGTTTTCTAAAAATATTTATTAAGTGACTTGTGTACTTTTTGCAGTCTTCAATATATATAACAAGTTTCTAAAATATGTATTATGCCAACAGACATTTATATTTTATTTTTAAAAAAAACATCCCATGTCAATTCATAGTAAAAGAAATTGGCTATGAATTTGTGTAATTACCTTTCTCCTATTAATATGTAATCATTGATTTGGTTGTATTCAGTTTTTGGCAACATCATCAATCCTCCTGTTGAATCAGTCAGGATAGCTTCCAACTCACTTACTGTACACCCATTTTCCACATAGCCATCATCCGAGATGGTTTTGACAATTCTATCTTTATCTTCTCCTGGGTTGTCCCCCACTAGCCTCTCCTTAAAGTGTCCAGATTTTTTAAGCTGTTCATTGAGATCACACAACTGCTGAAGAAACCCAGGATTGGGACAAATTTCCCGCTTTGATCTTACAAGTCTTAAAGCATCCTGGACTGTCATGTGATGTTTGATCATCAGATAGGCAATGACTAAAGTAGCAGATCTGCTTACACCTTGCACACAATGCACAAAGACTTTTCCTATTTTTAAAATAAGTGGATAGAATAGTAAACAAAAAAAAAAAAAACCTCACTTTAAATAATAATACGATTATAGCCAACACAAAGTTATGGGACAGTGTGGTCAGGTGGTAGAGTGCATTATTGCTAACTCAAATTTCTCCGGTTTGGATCCTGTGCTCAAGTCTGTAGAATCCTTAAGTGCACCCCAGCTCTGAATGTTACTTGACACGTTCGGGAAAGCAAAAGTGGCTAGGCCTAGAACTGACCACTATACCTCTTCAGTAGACAAGGTCACAAAAACAGGCAAACTCTACTTCATCTACCCTATTGACCTCCAGGTCTGAAAAGGTGTTTTACTTTTATTACTACTTGTACTACAAATTTAATAAATAGAAATGGGCTCATTGGTTGGTATAGGACAAGGATTATAGTAACAACACCAATGGTTATATAAAAACATAAATAGTTACCTAAACACATAGACCAAGCATCACGTTGAGAAGATGAAGAAGTTAAGTGAGTATATAAACAAAGGGATAGAAAAGACAGAAAATGTGCCTGTTTTTTGAGCTCGTGTTCTCAGTTATATATATATATATATAGTTATAATATAGGCCTATATAATATATATATGTATTTTATATCCTATACATTTTTTCTTTAGTGGTGGTAGGGGGCGGGGTTCACACCATGCGGTGTCGCACTGGATTACACCCGACCTAGTGATGCCACTGATTTTAACACCCCCCCCCCTTACTCTCTCACCTAAGTTAAGGATGACCCATTCAGAATTTTTTTTTTAAATTAATGAAATCACATGCAATTTTTGTATGTATGAACTTTTTAAAAATACCATTGGTTCATGGAGTTTTAAATTAAATAAGGTGTTATTAGGGAATCATGCTTATAAGTAGATTCAACTCACCCCCACCACTGACACCCTCCTGAATGAAGTTTGATGCAGTGTTAAAATACTTTGATAAGTTACAGTTGATAAAATCAGTTGCCTCAATTCCTAGGAACTCAATGTCCTTTTTTTTGTACATCACATGATTTGTATTGACATGATAAGCATCTTTACCAAGAGCTGAGTTTAGCACGTGTGTAACTCCTAGTCGTTTCATACAATTTACACTTTTAGCTGAGTCCCTAGTAAATATTTTAAGTTTAGTGACCGTAAAAAGTTTACTAAATTGATATTTTACACATTTAAATTTAGTTTTATATGATTTCTTTGTTCCTATTTTTAAAAATAAGTTACTGCAATAATTATAATGGTTGGATGTATCTTTTTGCTTGTCATCCATAAAAGATTAAAAGATGTTACACTTGTTAGGCACACATCTGCACAAAAAGCTAGACCCCCCCTGTCTAAAATGACATCACACCTCACCACCCCTCAAAACTAAATTTGTTTATTCAACAGCAATGTCTATGTTGAATATTTGTGCTCATTCAACATTCATTCATTTTATTTTTAATGATTTTAATTTTCACTTAAAAAAACTTAAGGCATTAAATATTAATAAATATTAAATACTTTTAAATAGGCCTAAAGTTAATGACTTGCCCTTCTCCTAAATATATTCCAGTATAGACTTCATCGTATGCTGAACTTGGTAATAAAACATTACCACCAGTTGGAGCAGTTATAATGTTCATTAACTCCTCCACTGTACACGGTCTATTCTCATTAAATAATGTGTTCATTTTTACAATCTAGGAAATGTTCTCATTCGGGAAGTAGATCTAGATCTAATAGTAATACTAGATTTCTAGATCCGTAGATCTAGATCTAGATCGATCTAGATCTAGATCTAGAACCTACAACAGAATTTTACTTTTTAACGTTGCTTAAATTAAGCCTTAATCATAATGTTAAATTATTTTTAAAAATTATAGATCTACTTTGGATACTCTCTATTTTTTTCCGACAATATAAATTAATAATCTGATGTTAGATTTAGATCTAGAATAAACTTGTAAAAGCTAAAGAGTAAAGACACATTTAATATTTTTTGAACGCCTAGTGAGTAGTGATGGTAGGCCCCTAGCCTTGGCTATGAAGATAGACATTTCAGCTTTAAAAATCTGGCTGCTAGCGGTATCGCCATATTGGTTTGCATGTTAAGATTACTTCCGACACGGTTGCACAGGTAGAGCAATGCAAACTGTTTTCACTAAATTAAGTTAGCGCAATGCAGCTCGTATAGGTTTAAGAGATAAGGCGTACAGAAGAAACCGAATATTTCAATACATCATAAATCTTTAATCTTAACCACCATAAGATCTAGAGTTCTAGACTTACCTCGAATCAAGTCAAATTAAACTTGCTACACTCACTGCTTCAACTGCTTGCATCTTGGCGACGGTGTGTCGTTTGACAAAACGACAAAACGCCACCGATCATTCAGTCATTAATCGTTAATTTAGGCCTACCAAAATTATTAGGCCTAATGAATTGTGTTGTTGATAGATCTAGATTCTAGGGATCTAGTTAGATCTATGGAGAAAGAAAAACTTTGTAAATTTTGCATTCACAAGCACCATATAAAAAAAAACTAAAGCTAACGCTTGCAAAAAATCAGAAATGAAATATTTTAAAAACATGCTTTTCTTATTGGATTTGCTTCGATAGCCAGGGTCAAGCCGCCCTTTGTCCATCCATGAGCAAACAAGGCAGCAGTTGTGTGATTTTGTAGTTTTCTCTCTTAGATTGATTACTGTTGCCCGGTACACAGCGGTAGTGAGCAAATAAGAACATTTTGGTTTAGCAGCTAACCATGAGATTTGCTGACCCAACCATGCCAACCCACCTTGACCATATTGAATCATTGATATTGTGACTTGTCTGTTACTGCTATCACATTATTATTATTGTTAGATCTATTACTTCTCTGCGCATATGTTATATTTCCATATAATTTATTCTAGCCTATTGAGCAGTATGATGTGTGTCCACCATTATCACATGATGATGACAAAAATAAAATGTTTTTTTTTTGTTACCCAAAATACTAAAAAAGTCAAATAGTTTGGGGCCTAGGCCTAAATCTCTAATTAGTAATAATGTTAAGAACCAAACAACCACATTTATTTTAATGGAACGTGCAAGATTTTTTTTTGTTAAAAGTGGCTTTATGTAAGGGGCCTACTGAAAATTCATTTTAAAAATTATTTAGGCCTAGGCCTAATCTAGACGAATAATTTAGATAGGTCTATGCCTTAGGCCTATTTTTGATAATTTGTAAACTACACATTACAAACCAAAGCATGTGAATTTGTGTGTTAAGCCAAACAATGTTGTAATAATCTAAAAGTGAAATTGAATGGCAAATAGGCCCTAAATAAACTGTTTTTTTAGTTAGGGTTACTGATAGATAAATTTTGCTTAGTCATTTATAAAAGGGTTATTTAAATTGAATAAAATGTGTCCACTGTTGATTAGGCCTAAACATGAAGATCACCTAATGCACTGCTATAGTCAGTTGACTTAATCCACACTCGCCCTTGACAAAATGTCTTATTATTCCTTACTCTATTTATGTTTTTCCAGATCAATTGCTCAAGAAATAATTTATCATTATGTCAAGAAATGCACCCATGAGAGACTGGAGTTTAGATTGCAAGGTCTATGTTGGTGACTTAGGATATGGCTGTGCAAAACAAGAGCTGGAAGAGAAATTTTCAAAATATGGCCAGTTGAGAAATGTATGGGTAGCTCGCAAACCCCCTGGATTCGCTTTTGTTGAGTTTGAAGATAGTCGAGATGCAGAAGATGCTGTTCGAGCTTTAGATGGATCGTAAGCTTTATTATACAGCTAGAAACATTTAGACATTAATCTTATTGACGCCTTTGCTATAAGTTTTGGTATTATTTTGTCTCCCTCTTGCATTTATTTGTTTCATGAGGTTGATATTTTTGTAATAAGTTCTGTATGTTAGACCACTCGAGTAATTGATAATTTTTATGCTCTGTAGAAAAATAAATGGTAGGCGCGTACGAGTAGAGATGTCATCAGGTCGATCCAGGTGGGGTAATAGAGGAGGGCCTCCCCGTAGTGGAAGTAGACAGCAAAATGACAACTACCGTGCAAGTGGTGGGAGCACTGGAGGCAAGAGATCCAGGTATAAAGTTTTATGTGTTATAGCATGATAAAGAGTGGTTTATAATTTATTATAAGTATTAATTTTGTATTTGTTTAATACTTCTAAAGTATACACATGATATTCATAATTAATGTTTGTAGATACAAAAAATGTGCATGCTTTAGTTTGCTCTAAATGCAAGACATTTATTTGACTGCCTTATTGCTTTTTACTTATTTTTAAAAATTAAATCTTTTTTTAAAAGCGCTCCCACCCCATCTGGCAATTTCATATTTTATAATATTTGGTAATATTTGAAGCAATCATTAAGTTTGCTTTTGAGTTATTTTTCTTTTAAGTCTAGTTACTCATTTTGTAAAATTTAACTTTTAAATTTTTGTATTAGTTTTGATAATTCCCAATTTTCTTTATAAAATTATTTATTTTAGATGTTTGCATTACAAATGTTAAAATAGAAATTTTGTTTGTAATTTCATGTTTTGTTGTTTAGCTGGATGTTTTAATTATAATTGTAATGATTTTATTTCTTCTCTGGCAAAAATCTTTCAGGAACCCCATCATCATCATCAGCTGGGCTTATCATCGCCAGCCAACCTAGCTTCAACATCACCACAACCACTACTAGCACAACCTTCTTCACTACTACTACTACCACCCAACTACATCATCAACTCAACCAACTCTTCTGGCAGTGGCTAGTCCTTCTCCAACTCCGGCTAACTTCGTAGCTGCTGTCAGCGTCCCCAACTAAGCATTTTTGTCTTCGCCTTTGCTTCGTTGGTTTGGCAAAGTTAAACACCGAGTTTGATATTGGGCCTGGAACCACCAACAATTGCCATATTCTGCATTGCCCTTCCATGATTCCTACCCAATATATAAGATTTAAAATGCAAGTAGAACAAAATTAGTCATTTTTCTTCTTGTCCCTTTTACTTTAGTATATAATTAGCTTATCTGATCTAGTTTTTTAAATAAAGTATTTAAAAATCTAGTCAGCTTTTTATGAATAACTGTTGTATAACAGTTAATAGTCCACATTAAACTATTAATGGGTATGATAGTATCTGGTATGAAATGGGTCTTCAAAAGTGCAACTTTGTATGAACTTGCTACCGCAGCTACCACCATCTTCATCTTCATTTTAAAATTCAGCCAACCAACAATCAAGCCACCTATGGTTTCTTCGTTGTACAATGGTATGATCACAATGTTTAGTGTTTACTTTTGTTACTTAAAAAACTTTCTGGCTTTATGATTAATACTGTTTTTAATTTTCTCACTAGTTAGATGAAAGAGTTATTTTGACCAAAATATCTAATCATGAAGTTATATCTCTGACCATTACTATTGTCTACAGTGGTTAAAATGTATGTTGTGCAAGTCTTGCATTGCTTTTTTTGTTTCTATATTTTCATGTGACTTGAATTCTACTTCCTTAGTTGAGACTGCAGTTTTCTCTTCTACCCACTTTTTTTAAAGGCTATTCAACTCAAGTGTGCAATTTTTTTCTTATTTAATCATCCGGTTCCTGAAGCAAGAAGATAAAATGTTAATATGCCATTTTTTTCGTCTTGTTAAGTGTTTTCACTTCCAATGTTATATTTGTTCTTCTTTTGTTGTAATTTTAATTATATGCAGTAAATCTTTTTTTATCAGGTAAGTAAGATTGTAACTCAATGGTAACAGCAATTACTTCTTCACTGTTTCAAGTTCAAGGTCATAGCTTTCTGCTTCTCTCCAGCCGAAACTATTACACACTATTTAAAACAGCATCATTGTACTGTTCACAGATGAATTATTTTGTAAAATTCTTTATTTTTTGTTTGTAGGTCTTTCTCACCTCGCAGACGATCTAGGAGCCGAAGTGCTTCAGGGTCACCTCGCAGGAGAAGTCGCAGCAGGTAATATAAGTATTACATTTTGAGTAGTATTGTTTTATCATTTTCAGAAAATTGCAATTTTTAAAAATTATGATATTGATAATATAATTTATACCACTCTTTTTCCCCATCATAAATTATCTTATACTTAACATTCTAAACGTAACCAAATCCAGTACAGTAGAGTTTAAATTAATTTTATCAGCTTTTTTTAAGTAAGCATTTTTTTGTCTACAGGAGTTAAAGATCTATCTAGTAGGAGGCAAACCAGGGCTTTATTTTAAAACAAGGTGATTACATTGAGATTTTAGAATAGGAGTGTGTACATTGTGATGGTACCAAGATTAGTTTCTTCTGTTAAATAGCATATTTTTACAAAACAAAACACATTCTATGCTTTTCAATTGATGAATAATATGATCAATAGTATACAATTTAGATGTCTCAAAGGGCATTAAATTGTTTGCCATTTGCTTGGCACAATTTTTAAGCTGTTATTTTATAATGTGTCCTGCACTATTCTGCAGACAATATTTGTCTGTTTATTGTATGCTGATTTTGTTCACAATCTCCTATAGTATCATTGTCATTCTTTTTTTTTTTTTTATTTGTTTTGTTTTTAAAATTAAACTCATTTAGACCTATTAGGCAACAAGCCTGTTTAAGATTTTGTCGGAATTTCAGTCAGCAGTACTTACATTTTTTTATTTAAAAAAAATTTATTTGGTTTTCTTTTTGTGGTTTATAGACCTAAACCCAAAGCTAGAATACTTTTAAAAAAGATCTATCTAGTGTATCATGACCTAGCCATGCAACCACTATTAATAAATACATATTTAGGATAAACTGTATGAAGGCCTTCATTAGCCAGTCAAAAACATTAAGTAAAAGCAACAACAAAAAATTGAAAGTAGTTAATTTTTTTTTTAAGTCAGCAATACACCTGAATAAGAGCTTTAAAAAAAAATGTTTAATTTAATAAAAAAAAATGTTTAAGCACTAATTTGAGGCTTAGTTCACGATCTCCACACCTTAATGAAATAACTGCAGCCTAAATAGTAATGGACTAATTGTATTAATTTGCTAAAAGTATTCAATTCATGTACATGATGTGTGTGAAGGTGAAGTAGCTTACCTGCATTGAAATTTGTTTTCTCGCTAGTCTCCATTCTTTATAAGTTAGTCAGTAAGTAAATGTATATTCAAAATAATCATTTTAATTGACTCACAACATTTTCATTTTATATAGTGTGTCCAATGAAGTGAAATTAATATGTAAATATTTCAACATTGAACTGAATTTGTATGTAAAATTTAAAAATGTTTTCGAACATTTTTTTTTTCAATACCTACAATCAAATTATATTTTATGACTCTTAAAATCTGCATTATTTCTTCTCATCTTACAAAGGCTTTTTATAATTTGTTGATGTTATGTATAGTATTAAAGCATAAGATTTATACTTTTTTTTTACAGTGAGGGGTTGGTATCAGTTTTAACAAGATAATTTTTATTTATGTATGATAACATCCTAATATTCTAATAGTCATTGTTACAATTAAAATAAAATTTAACAACTTTGTTTTTAGAGGGTTAAGAACAAGGGGGAAAATGGTACAGTACCTGGTAACTAACTATAGTAAGTTTGACTTTTAACTTGAAAATATTTCCACTGGTATTTATTGTGCTTTCAGGTTAAAATGTTTCATTTTGTGTTGCTTACAGTCAAATAACATTAATGTAATATTTATGTTGTGAAATCAAAATAAAATGGCTAAAATTATCTCGAATTTTTTTTGTCTTGTGCATTATTTTCTTAGTAGAATCACATCTTGTGAAGATAGGGAGTAGTGATAACATGTTTCAGCTGGCTGGATACATTTATGATTTAGAAAAATGGGAGCCAAATTATTTCTTTTTAAAGTAAACTACCATTTTCATTTATACAATGACCATTACGATCAGGCAAGATTGACTTTGTCCCTTGTAAATAGTGTAAAATTTCATTATTTATAAAAATGAGATGCAATAACATCAATACTAGCTGTGAAAAATCTAATAATCCCTAAGTTAACAGGTAGCATCAATTTAATGATAAAAAGAAACTGAATACAAAGTAATTGATGCAAGAAAAATCATTGTAGCAATTGAAACATTTTTATTTTGGTTTTATCCACAAAACAACAGGAAAACAAATCATGTCCATACTTTGTACCTGTGATACATATCACAAATGACTCCTTGAATATTAAACATGCAATCGTTTTTAAAAACAAATTATAATGTTTGAAAAATAGCTTCTTTAATAATATATATTTTAGGTGGAGAATATTGTATATATATTTAAAAAAACTGATTTTGCAACAAGCACATTCATATTATAAAGGAATATAAATGTACAGAATATAAAATTTAAAAGATTATCACAGCAAAAATTCTCGTAATTTTAAAAGTTGATTTTATTATAAATATTAAAAATGTAGGCAATAAACAAGTTTTGGTGAAAATAATTATATTTTTATTCTTAATTGGTTTCACTTAGTAGATTTACTTTAGTTATTTAGTCAACTCTTAACCCAGTAATTAACACAGCTAAAGCCCCAAGAACTGAAATAATATTTTTAAAAATACAGCATCACCAATTTCAAATTATTTTTTTCGAGTTTGCTGTCTGCTGAATACAGATGATCTTTGTCCCTGCCTGGAATGAGAAAGAAACTGGGCAGAGCTTTCCTGGTGATCTTGGCATATCATCAAAGAGATTTTGGTTGGCACAGTTTCTGGAACAAATATGAAAATTTTTTTTTTAATGTGCGAACCTCTGACATAGTAACACTATTTTATGACA
This sequence comes from Physella acuta, assembly GCF_028476545.2. NCBI lineage: Eukaryota > Metazoa > Mollusca > Gastropoda > Physidae > Physella > Physella acuta. The sequence continues at coordinate 96,011 of NW_026733573.1, forward strand.
ATTCCCTCAACTGATCTAATTTAAAACCAATATTGATAGTTTTCTGTATCTTAGTTCACAAGACAAAAACGTATTAAAAAGACCGATTTATGTTCTCTTAAAAAATTAAAACTATCTTGCAGGAATATATATCAAACAATAGTATTGGTTGTATAGTATTTAAGGATATATATATATTATATATATATATATTATATATAGTTAATTTAATAAGGTATGCACAGATAAAGTAAACATTTGTGTTAATAATTAAAATATAAGCAAAATAAAAATTAGGGTTGTGCCAATAGATAAAAATTGGTTAAAATTACAAAAAATAAACAGTAAATAAAATCGTTTTTGAAAGAATATTTATACTGCATTGTCAGAACAAGAAAACTAAGTTGGTAAACCAACTGCCTATCCAAAACAATAATACAGGTCACTGTGCCAAAAGGGAAAGGCAAAAATTCAGTGAATGGATGAAATCAAAGATTGGACTGAGCTGTCCGTTGTAGAACTACTCAGGGGACTGAGACAGATAGCAGAAAAATTATGAAAAAAATCAACTGTGGTGCCCCAATGACCCCCAGGGTTAAGGGATGATTTAGATTAATTGATTGATTGATGAACAAACATTATGATTTTATATTTAACTATTTCCAGGAATATGTTAGAAAATTTAAACTGCATCAGGAATTTTCAATTAACTTCAAAGTCAAAAACATTAACATTGACACAGGTTATTTCAATGTGAAATAGATTTTATATTATTAGGGACACATGTTAAACAATGGAATTAGCTAGACAGAACTGGAAAACAACATGTGATAATACTGTTTCACTGCCAATGATAAATATGCAAAGACATGAAAATGTTTAATATAAAATTAACAAAATTGTTAGTCGCAAAACAAAATGTTTTTATTATATAATACATGCATTAAGCCAAAGAAAAAAAGAAGAGATTAAAACAGTATAAAGCGATTACTTAGTTGCAGTTATATTAATATTATTCAATGTTTTAGATTACTTTAATGTTTTTTAAAATAAAAGTTTAAAATTTAAGTTTTAATTAGACATTTTAATAAGTTTTTTTTACACCATTTCTATTAAATTATAAATGACATACATATAGAATGTGTTTTATATAATCAGTGGAAATAACTATATAGGGATTTCATGCATAAATACAAACAATAAATATTTAAACACATATTCAAAATACAGTAAATAATAATGTGATTTGGTGGGAGACAACAAATATTTATATACAGGCACACTTAAAAACTTGAAGTATAATGACGTGAAACAATTAAAAATAATTCCACATGCATAAAAAAATTAGTTTCCAATGCTTTGAAATAAATAATACCAAAATTTGCAAGACACACAGAGAAAAATAACAGGTACTCTCAGCTGTCCATGTCTTACCAATTACTTGACGACTGCTAGATCTAGCAGATCTGGCACGAGTTTGCTAAAGCACAGAAAGAAATTTTATTTGAAAGACTCATCTAAATTAGCGATTAATGTGGCTACATAAAAAAATATGATAGGAAGGGTAAAAAATTAATAATAAATTGCTTTGTATTAGAAAAATGAAAAATTGGTTATACAAATTTAAAAATATAAATTACAGTGTGTAAAGTAACTAAATTATATTTTAGAATGTATGGGTTTTTTTTTACAGAATTAGGGTCATAGTTTAAAAAAAACTTGAGTTGAGTGTATCTTTATTTTCATTAATGAGTCAGTTATGTTAGCATTGCTTTAACTACAGCATGCTTTCTTTCTAGGTTAGTCACCCTGAATGAAAGTTCGTAACTTTTGTAAAAATGAAGTTATGAACTCCTTACAACTGATCATGGTGTTTTTTGTTTGGTAGAAGTATAAATCATCTGTTTTAAATGCTCAGTCCCTTGTTATCACTACATTAAGAACTACAGCTGTATAAAATAAAGGCCTGTACATGGCTTGATTTTTAACAATTACCTCTCCAGTTTCCCCTAGATCTGCAGTGCTTCTTGCTTCCTTTATATCACTCACATGAAGATCTGCTAATTCAGCATTTTCACTATTTTTAAACACCAAATTTTGCCTGTTGAGCTTCACCCCTTTAGGATTATGACCGTAACTGCTGTATTGGTTGGCATTGATAGAACTTAACTGCCTGTACCATACAGCAGGGCTGGCATCATCAGAGCTCGGCGAGACAGATTTGTGTGTTGCAGACATGTGTAGAGAACTGCTGCTGGCTGTGTAGTTGGAGAGGTTGGAGTTGTTTCTACCAGGGTTGATTTTATTCACACCTGTTGCAGCTGAATTGAAGCTTGCATGGCGTTGTAAATTTCTTGACTTAGAAGAGTTCTCTTTTGATTTGTTGTTTACAGTGTCTGATCTCAACTCTGTTATGTATTTTATTGGGTCTAGTGTCGACAGGGATGATGAAGAGTAAGTCATAGATTCAACTGGCTTGATCTGGTTGGAGAAATTGAAAACTGATGGTTGAGACAACATAGTTGGGAGCTCAGTTTTATCATCTGCAAGTTCTCTGCTGTTTTTTCTCTGTTCTGGTACTGTTGAATTAGGACTTGTACTTTTTATTTTGGAGATGGGCGTGGCATGAAATGGTACAGCAACAGTCCCTGTGCTATCTTTGAATGGCTTTGCCCTAGACAATTCAGTTTCTTTTGGCTGTTTTTGATTGGCAAAGGATCTAGATTTTTGATGATTCTTTTTCTGAAAAAGTGTTTGTTTCAATATGCCTAAATGTAATTAACAATAAATCAAAAGAGACTTCACAAGTCTTTGAATTTTCAGAAAGTTTATAAACAAAAACAATACATTTAACATAAAATGTTGTTACTTTATAGTAAAATAGCCTAAACTTTAAAAAAATTAAAAACAAAGTATTTTCAATTTTTTGTGTGTGCACATTTAACCTTATGTAATACATTTTATCAGGTATGAATACAGTAAAAGTTTAAGGTATATGTAAAAGTATTCCTCTAATTGTATGTCATTGTTTTCTAGATAGTGAAGTGGAAAGTTTGTTATTCAATTTCCCCAAATATTAGTTAACATTACAAAATTAATATCTTTAAATTATGAAATAATTTGAAACCAAAAGTTAAATTATAAATAAAATTTAATTAAGAAAAAAAGGTTAATATTTATACTTATTAATTTAATATATGAATTCTGTAAATAAAAAATTTAGTTTTAAACCAAAGTGTCATACCAGAATGAAACAATCCTATTTCAAATCAGAAGAAATTAACTTATTGTGGCTTTGAACAAATCATATTAAAATATATCAAAGCAACCATGTTAGATAACATCTATGTTTGTTTATAAGGTATCAGATATTTTTTATATTCTTAAAAATATTTATATTATAACCAAAAGGAACCAATAGGAAGGATGTAGGTAGGCTTACAAATGCTATAACATCACACATATTTTTGTATTTACACCCCTGATATAATTTGTGTTAAACTAATAAATACTCTAGTAAAATAAAGATAAAAACAATAAAATGTATAGCATTCTAAAAAGCAATCTAACTGATAATTTCACAAATTAGCATTATGTATTTTAAAACCTTACCTCAATATCTTCCTGAATTTCATTAGTCAGGTCATGAATCTCCTCATTAGTTTCTTTTATGAGTTTTTTAATAATATCACTGATTTGAAAATATATTTAAATTACAGTTATGTTTATAATATTAAACTAACACTAATAACACTATATAATGCAGAATATGCAAAAATGTTGAATATTACTTTAAGTTCTTATTCAGCAACAAAACTTACTACTACTTCCTACTAATGAAACTATTTTTATAGCAGATTCTCACCCAGCTGTATTTACTGCACTTGGCTCATTTCTTGGTGACTGCAATGATTTCTGAATCTCCTCAATGGTGCTGAGCTGGGTGGACTTATAATGGTTAGTGTTGGCAGATCTTGAGCGTATGGGTTGCCCTTGGGAAACTAAATTCATCAGGCAAAAAACAACATGAAATTACAAACACGAAAAAACTTAAATCTGTTTAATTTCCCATTGTTAATGGTATCAGCAGTAAGACACTTGAATTGTATTACTACTGCATTCTTTTTAAAGCTGTTATTTCATGAAAGGCCAACACATTATGTTTTAAACATTTTAAATTGTTATATAAAATACCTTTAGGATTTGACAGATCACTGGTACTCTGGGCTCTACGATCATTTTCTTCATCTTCTTCTCTCATTTCTAGTATTTTTATTTTGAAAACAAAAATTATTTTTTTACTTCTAGGAACATGGAATTTTGTGAATATTTAAAATACAAAATGCTTATGAGAAAACTACATAAACAAACACACCTTTTCTACTTTTTCTGCCACTTTTCTCTCTACGTCTGTGTGCAAATTTCTTTGCTACTGAAATAAATGAAATATATTATAACAACAAGCAAACTTATTTTCCTTTATAAATGTTGTGTGAACATATCCATTAATAATAACTATCTGTCATCCTTGTTAACTTGCTCAAGCATCTTTATCAAATGCATATTTTGGTATATCCCCACTTAAAAGCTGAAAGTTAGTAAAAGTAAAACAAACTTCGTTTATGTTTTAAATATTAATCTCATATTCACTTTGCAGCTCATATATTTTAATATGTATTTTTAATATGTATAAAGAAATGTTCAACACATCGTAAATATATGTGTTAATAAGTATTGCAGCATTTGAAAATATTTGTTCCCTTGATAAACAAAAGTAGGAACCTACTTGGTTCTTCAAGTTTTTCTGAACTGGTAGGAGTTGATGTCTGTGTCACCCTCACTGTACTCACAGTGTAGCTTGACACAGGAGGTTTGGTTACAATTTCTGAGGAGTCTGTCAAGCCTAAATAATAGACAAACATGAGTTACTTTCAGAAAACTATTCACAGACTTTTAAATACACATTTGTAACATGATCCTTATAGTGCCCATGCCTGCTGGACAAATATGCAAAACTAATTTTAAAATTAAAGATTTAAAATAGAGAAAAGTTTTTCAACTCATTTTGATGGACTCTTACTCCATAGCTCATATTTAAAAAATGAAGGTTTAAAATAGTGAATAATTTCCTACTCAACTAACTAACTAATTTTAAAATTAAAAATAATGAACAATTTCCTACTCGATTTGTTGGATTCTTCTACTTCATCATTTATATTTGAACCGGTTTTCATTGGACTGTTTTTATCACGTGACAGGGCATCAGTCTGTCTCTGTTGAGCAGCAGATACTTCTAAGAGATGCGGCTTGTGCTTTCTATTGATTGGGTTTACAGAAGCTTGCTGGATCAGTTGTGATCTTAACATTTCCTCCATGCTGGTAGCATCAGCTGTAAAGGTTGTTAAGAACATATTCAAACAACGACAGCATCAATAAAGTATTACTCATGTCTTTTAGTAAAGATATCTCATTTCTATAACATTAGAACAAAGTTTAGGAAGTTCAAATTATTTTCTTAAATAAAACAATAATAGAATATAAATAAATTGCAGATCTTATAAATTAAAGATGTATTTTATAATTTAAAAGTTTAAAAATTAGAATAAGCAAATGAAAATTCACAAGGCACCTGAAGTCTGAAGTCTTAACAACTTAGAAAATAACAGTTTTACATCTTATAAAGTATGCTCATATATAATTTTAAGTTTATTTTCTAGCTTAAAAAATAGCTCAACTAAATAGAAAAATTATAATAAAGAAAAGGAAATGTTTGATAGTAATAATGCTTCTAAACTTTAAAGCCAAGACTAGATCTCAATACAGTTCCATAGCTTCTAAATTATGCAGATTTATTTTTTAAAATGTATTACATGTTAGATAAACTTCTAGAATCTAGTTATCAAAAAAATAAATAAGCATTACTAATTTAAGCCAGACAAGGAATGTTTTCATTACACTTAATTGATTATTCCCTTGTCCTAAAAGTAAAAATTCCCCAGGTTTGTAGACAAGTTTTATTATCATTATACTAATCTAAAAACAAGAAAAACTGTCTATCCTCTTCACCATAAAATTCATCAACTCAAGCCATCTAGGTCTATATACAGAATTGTTTCTCTTAAGCATACTTTAAGATATTTTGACAGATATATACAATTTTCTTTGGTTAAATAATAACTAAAACAAGTTCAAATGAATCATATAAACGAGAATTTTTAATTTCGGTTATGCATGGATTTGTGTACAATTATTTACTACATTTTCCCATGTCCCACTCAATGAAATCTATGTGTTAATTAACAATAATTGGAGTTATAAGCCCAATTCTAATCTACAGCAAGGTCAAAATGAAAATAACTCAAACTGCTTTTTGCGAATTTGAAGATGGTTTAAAATATCTGTAATGTCCAAAAAAAAACAAAATTTAAAAAAAGCATCAGAAAGATTAAGTTTAAATAGTACTAAATTTCAACTAGTTAGTTAAAATAATCCGTTATGGTAAAGAAAGTAAAAGCCTTTGAACCCCTGGCCAGTAGAAAAACAGATGTATGTATATCTGTTCATCCAAGAACCTTACGTGTTTTCAACTCCCTTCTCCCAAAGAGACGGGATATCTTAATTGGTGAATCACCTAAATCATAAAAAAATAATTTGTGCAATTGAAAAGAAGTGCAGAAAAAGTAAAGGTTTCCAAACATATTATTGCGTTTAGTAGCCTATACTAAAAATTATTAGTTGGGCCTATGTAAAATGTATGTAGTGTAGGTTTATCAATATGTTAATTTGTTTGTTCTTTAACACTAGTAGAATAATGGGTAGGTATAATATCAGTTTAAAAAGAACCCATTGAAAAAAATCTTAACTATAAAACAAATGCCAGCCTGTGGATGTAATTTCATACAATGGATATGCATATAAACATTTTAATTTAAAACATTTTTGCTTATTTCATATAAAATTTATACGGTTTTAAATGTTTGTAGAGCATTTTTTAAACAAGGGTGACTGAAAGAAATCATTAAAAATACAGGAAAAAAATTAACTAGTATTCAATAAAAGTATATCACTTCTAGAATATGAGGCCAGCCAATTCAGATAAGTAAAAATATTATAAACTTCACATGCCTATTATGATTTTTTATTAAACTATTTTTCTATCTATATAATAAGATATATTAAAACTGGAACAAACACTGAAAAGAAAAACTAACAAGTTTAGAAAATAAGTAATGTTATGGAATATATTAGTATTTGCTAATGTACACACAATAATATTTTAATAAAAAAGCAAGCATATTCCAGGATTATTAAACTGTTTTGGATATATTTTAGAATGGAAGGGAACTATAGTAAGTAATCAAAGGCAATGAAGGCATGATGAAGAGAAAAAATGCATGCACAGCCTAGGATTTGACTACCTCTTTTTGAACTACCACCACGGTACAATTTGGTAGCTGCATCATGCAGCCATTTTGGTGTCAATCTTCTCAGTTCAAGATCATGAAACACTGACTTAATGTGTGTGGAATCTGCATATGCTAAATTAAAAAATGCGTAGAAAATTTACCTTGAGATTATTTTAATTAATTGAAATCAGATAACATTAATAAAACTATTAGTGTGTTTATACATGATTTAGTAACAGACATCTAAAACCTATCATCATTATAACATTTCTTCTAGAATCATTTATATTTTAAAAATGAAATAAAATTTCAGCAATGTGGAAAAATGATGTGAAAACATATCAATATTGCTAATTTAGATCTAAATGTTATTATTTTCAAAGGCATGTAGCTTAAAGATACTGCACACTGATAAAGAATATATTTTAAAGAAGCATTTTTTTTAAAATACTAGCAGAAATTTATATGTCAAAACTACAACAATTGTTATTCTAGTTATTTTTATTTGACAAATTAAAAAGTATGGGAGGGGGGGAAGAGGGGGGGGAGAGAAAGTGAGGTTAATGTGCAGTAAGAATCTTAAGAAAGGCAGGGACGTGACAGTAATGTGTACATTAAAATTAGTAACATAATTAAAAAAAGAACTAACTAAAATGAGTATAAACACTGTTAATTTGTGGTGCAGCTTTCAGGGACTAGCAGTTTTTGTGTGTATTAGCTCCTTGAACAAATAGTTAATTGTGCTTAAAATAATAAAAATTAAACTTTTTAAAAGATGAGCTCCACATCTCAAATTGCAAGCATGTTTAGTAGTTACACCACTGTTTAGAAGAAACAGCAATCCTGGTTACGAACCTGTCACCATTATGTCAAGTGAAAATCAGATCATTTATACAACAAACTTCTCGACAAAGCTAAAATCATTAGCATTGTTTTGAGTAAATAGTTTACTTTACATTGTACTTGTTATGAGAACACCTCTACGTTAAATCACAAGCATTCAAAAGAGCCAACACAATTTACCTTCCCCATCAGGGTGGGTAACTGATGGGAGGGGCTGCTCACGGAGAGCAGGCAACCCATTGAGAGGTTGCTGATTGGGACGGTCTGAAGTGGTGCCAGAGTAGCGAAAATGTACAACTAAAATAACGTGACAATGAAAGAAAAATATAAGAAAAAAAAATATTTTTGCTAAAAATATGAAAATGTCTAAACTAAAGAAGTTCTAACTTAGTGTTTAAATAGAAAATAAATAAAAATAATTGTAAAAAGTTTAACTTATGAGATGATTTACATAAAGTATATTTTTGAATTATATAAAAAAAATCAATACCATTAAATTAATACTATATTGTTGTTACAAAATTATTTTAGTTTTTTAGTATGTTTTAAGCTATCATTTTTTTAAATTAGAAAATTAGAAATTTATTACCTCAAAATAAAATGTATCATTATTGAATTCAAAATATAAACAACTTGCAATCATTAGTATAGAAAAAGCTACATTAGAAAGCAAAGAAAAAGAAATAAGAATTATGAACTGTAAAAAGTAAACTTAAAAGTTGAAAATTCTATTGCTTGTTTAGATTGTAATTATTTTCTTTCAAGGAAATATCACTTGCATTCTTTTGGTCATAAAAGTAGGAATATTAGGCAATTTTATCTATAAAATTTAAATCTTGAAGCTGGTAATATGAACTAAAATTTGAATTTTTCATCCAGATCTAGTCTAAACAGGCATTTTAATTTTTCTAAAGTCATAAGTATCAGCACCTATTTAGTTACATATATTATGTAATGTGTGTAATTCTAATAAAAAGATTATTTAGTAATTTCATTTACAAAGATGAAGTAAAATTGTTAGTTTATTGTTTACACAAAAAAGCAAATATTTAATGAATCATTTTTAAAAAATGATGTAAACCATTTATTTACAACAAATACAGATCACTAGTAAAAATCGTTGATTCAATTGCATTAACAAACAGAAAAAGGTGATGCAATTAATTTACAGAGTATTAACAAGAATTTAAAAACAAAAATTAATGATACTATCCATTGCAATAAATAAATTAAGTGAATATATGTTTTTAAACTTAAAGTATTTTTTAAAAACTTTGTATAAAAATGTATTACTTTTAATGTTAACTTTTCAATGAAACTTGCTTCAAAATCAAAAAGGTTATTATCTTTGTGCTGTCAAACTGTTTAATTATTGTAAAAATTATATTGAATACATTTCTCCAAACAATGTAACATTTTAGAGATAGATGAATATGTTTGCAATGTTAAAGATTTATTTAATAATATAAAAGCAAAGCATTTTACAAGAGTCATTCTTTTCCAAAGTTTGGCTATCTCCACTAGAGATAATACTAATCTCGGTTTCACCTAATGCATAAGAAAAAACTATTTAATTAATAAAAAAAATTAGCTACTTATAGCTAACATCCATTTAAACATTTTTTTAAACTGTACAGATTATACAGTAGAAAATTCTCCTATTTTCTACAACTGTTTGCAGTACAACACAATTTAATCAATAATGTTAGTGACTAATATTTATTACAGAAATGTTGCTAGTTCTGTTATCTACTGAACCATCTATTTTACAAATTCTAGTAGATCTAATTATGAAGAAAAAAAACACTACCAAATAAAAAATATCTAACTTTTACGAAAAAGTATCTTTGTAATTAACACATAATAAAAGAAGGAATCCTATAGCAAGTTATACGGAGAACTACAGATTTTTTATTAGAGAATAATGTATCTATAAAATTTATTTTTAAATATCATAAAAAAGATTTAAAGAATTGAAACACTATAGTTAAAAAAAAGTGAAACTTTTAAAATAGTTGAAAACTATCCAAAAAGTTTAGTTTTGTTGAAACAATTTACAATTTTTTTTCAAAAGGAAATTAAAAAAAAAATACTATGACATATTTTTTATAAAGAAAGCAAAAACTAAAAATTGTTGGGTTTTTAAGTTTCATGAATAATTCCAATTGTAACAATAACCTGCATTACTTATTGATTATTCAATTTTTAAATAGTTTTTTCTAAGCTCACTAAGTCCATATTCTGTAGAGTAAATGAACTTAAATTTTTAATCAGAAAATGAAATGAACATGTAACGGTGCTGTTAAAGCAACACCAACAAAATATGAAACAATTACATCCCATACCTTTGGTTTGATTGCAATCCAATTTTACAAAAGCTGTTGTTTTTGACAAAAACAGTACAAATTTTTAAAAACTTTGTACATTTTTATATTCAAGTCCAAGTTTATATTCCTTTAGTTTGCAAAAAATATTATAAAAAGTTTCCTTAAGTTTGAAGAGCCACAATTCTATAATTGTATTTAATATGCAAAATTTTGAATTTAACAGAATTTTAAAATGTATGGTCTTTTAAGATTCAGTACATTTGAATGTTTAAAAAAATAATTTCATGAATAAATAGTATTCAGTTCTTAGTATAATGGATCAGATGGTTTTTTGGTGATGAATTTCTCTAATTGAGTCTTTAGTGAATTTCTAAAACTATCAACTACACATTTATTATGTAAAAACTCTGAAATATGTAAAAAAAAAAAGATCTTTTATAATCTTACCTGGGTCAGTAGAAATAGGTATGTTATTGCTGATGTATGCAGCAGTCAATGCTTCAAGATACTCATTCTAATTTTAGAATTTAAGAATGGGTATTACTTTTTAATGGTTAGAGAATCTATTATTTCTTTAAAAAATAGATAACATTATTACAAATTTTAAAATGTTTAAATTTTAAAAATAAATAGAATTATATGTATAAACTCATACCCTCTTCTGTTTCTTTTCCTCAAATCTTTCTTGAACAAAAACTGGAATGCCAGAATTGGTTCGTTCATCTAATGATCTTGTACGTTTTGGACCATTTGCTTTTATAGGCTAAAAGTTGTGAAAAATTATAATAGTATAATTTTTTAAAAGATGTATCAAATTTCTAAACATTAAAAAAAAATTCATGTAGAAAATCACACACAAAATATGTTCTAGAAATCCAGTTTTATAATGTTAAGTCTTAAAGTTATTAAAAACAGGGGTCAGTTAATTTTTTTAAATAGAAATATTACTAATAATATCAGTAACAATTTTTGAAGTTAATTCATAAGCTGAAAAATGTTAAATCATAAATTATTGCAAGTATAAAATGACAAAAAACTGTGTGCTTGTTAAGTCGTTTTTAAAACAGCTACAAACATTACCTTGGAAGAATCTTGTTGCAATGGTTTAACTTGATTGTTTCTCATTCTTTTATCCTCCTGTAACATACATTTTATGATTTTAAACTTTTAACAAAAGATGTTTTTTTCATGGTATTTAATCCAATAGGTAACTTATAAGAGGACCTTTTCACTCACGACTGGAGATGTCTTCTTAGTTTCATCTTTGTGAACTTTATCCCTGTCTTTCTTAGATTTCAGTTTTTTCTTTTTAGGCTGAGAAAAAATTCAGTTTTTCAATAACTTTTCATTAATAAAAATAACATTCCAGCAAATCTATTAATATTAAAATACTTTAATTCTAATTATTTTACGAAAGAATAAAACTTAAAATCTTATTATAATTCCTTAAATTAAAAAAAAAAACTTCACTTTATAGCCAGCAATAAATAAAATAGGGCCTACTTGTTAATTTTATAAAATGGTAATATTTAGAAATTGCATATATTAAAATATTTTATATTCTAAATCATAATCAGGACAATAAAACTGGTCAACATGAGTAAAGCACACTTATGTTAGGTAGTTAGTATGGCTTATGTAACAACTGAACAGTAGATTTTAGCTATAAAAAAAACTAGATTTTTACAGAAAAAAAGTATTTTCACATTATAAAAGTATGCACCTGGCAATATTTCATACATTTCAGCTACCTCATTATTATTTTTTATTCTCACAAAAAATGTATTGATTGCATTCGCTAAAAAAATTGAATACCAGAAAGTTAAAAGCAAATAGTTTTTAAAAAAAAGCAAGGTACACTTAAGTTAAATTTAATTAAAAAAAGGTTAAATAAAAGTAAAAAGAAAAGGATGTACTTTTATATTTGATCACTCATCAAATAGTTAATCAATATTTAAAATAATAAAAAAGTTTTGTAAAAAAAAATTCTAATTCATTTTGCACCTATATATTAATAACGCACTACAGATGAAATATTAAAAATTTAAAAGCTTTACTTTAAGTCTTTATTCAACATTCAATATGAGCATTTTTAATATATTAAGTTTTAGTTACTTTGTGAGAAATGGTATTTTTAATGAAGATTTTAAATGCTGAGCAAAAACAAAAGAAAGAGTTGAAAAAATAAAAAAATAACAAGAAATGTTTAAAAGAAACTATTTGTTAGTAATATGAAATCAATGGAGTAATACACAGATGACTGACAAAAAATAAATAATTTAATTTAAAAAATACACCTATTAGCAATTTATGCATTAGTAAATTTTATAAAAAGATAACATACTGTGCTTAAAATCTGTAAAAAAAAACAATGTATAACAGGAGAAGTATACTAAAAATTTAGAGAATATTCAATAAAGTTTATTGGCAATAGATTGAGATGTTAAGATTAATGGTATTGTTTGTTGGTGTTGAAGAGTAATTGAATACTTGTGTTTTATTAAAAAGATATTTTTGATTTGTTTCACAATAAAAACTTCTTAGTACAGTGTGTAATTTTAGAGTTAAGATAACAAATTAAAAAGGAAATATGTTAGGTATGTTACATACCCTGCTGGAACTGAATGGCAGGTGTAGTGGTGGGCCATCAGAAATTGAACTGTCAGATCCACCATCACTAAATTAAGGGATAATATTTTTGAAAAAAAATTTGATGAATATTTTATTACTTATGTAATGTACTTTTGTAATTGTTTTATGTGGGTTTGGTGTGTGTTGTATGACATGTGGGGTGTATGTGGTGAGTAGGTGTGTATATATAATGCTAAACATCAAGGCAAAAATAAATAATAATCTTTACCTTGATTCTGTGTCCGTGGAAATGTCACTTAAGTTTTCAACATCCTCAGGATTAAGCCCCTTTTCAGCAATTTTAGCCATGACTGTCAACTTATGTATTTCAGTCACATCAAGCCAAGTTTTGTAAAACTGTTATAAGATATAAGGAATAACATATAAGGAATAAAGCACTTGTGAATTAGAATAATTCAAAAATATCTAGACAAATTAAATTTTAACCTAATTATCCAAATGTTTTAAAAATCCAAGTTAATGAGCTGCTTACTTATTGTGTGGCATGGTTTTTAAATACTATGCTAAATTGTAAAGTAGTTTTAAAAATTTAAAGAGATTTTTTAGATTGCGAAATATTTTATAAAATTACATTGTGATTAGATTTGTTGTAAGTGATGAAATGTATTTGCCTTAAGAAATACTATTATTAGGCACAACATATTTAAACAAAATATATTTAAAGATTCGATGCCAATAAAGATTCAATTCATAAAACTAAAACATTTTTACACAGTAAAATTTTTAGATAAACCATTACGTGTAATTTTTGAGTATTGCTAAATTTAAAAGCTGTATTTAATTTCTTTGTCAGAATTATTATTACTAAATCAATAATACAAAGGAAACAAACATCTTATACTTTACTACTTTGAGTTTTGCATTAAAACAAAATGAAATGTTTTAATGGTTTTCACATAGAAATATTCTCTTTGATCATCAATGTTTAGATTGTTTAATAGAAATAATTTTTAAGACAATATGCATTTAAATAAATTTATACTGCTCCCAAATAGTTTCAACATTGTTTTTCTATATATTACTCAGAAAATGGAAATAATTCAGGATTGCTATTATTTAAAGTGTTGAAATTATTAACCTAAAAGATACAAATACAGTATGGAAAATAAAAACAAATAAACAAAGAATTTTTTAAAATGACAACACGAAAGCTTACAGTAAAAATGACACAAAAAACTTGTACTATTTTTTTTCCTGTAAAGAAAAATCACTAGCAACAAACAGTTGTTTAGTTTGTCAAATTACTTTAGTTATTAGCTACTCAACTTTAGAATTTTGGTAAAATGACATGCATTGGTAAATTGATAAATAAAAGTAATTTTATAATGCATGCAAACACTGACACCAAAATCAACTCAAAAAAAAATCTTGAGGTTACATCAACAACATAAAATCCAAAGGAAAACACAATATCAAGGTTATGTTTCATAATGTTCCAAAGTGTTAGTTACCATTTGTAAGTCAGCATCCAGGTCAAGGTGTTAAAAAGTAAGCAGGGAATAGCCAGGGAATAATAGGAGCAGAATAGCAACATTTTGTTTGATAATATTAAGTAAAACTAGAAAAACTATTCTCTTTAAATAAATTTTAAAATAATAAAAAATTGTACACCCCAATTCTATCAACAACATAAGCTCTAATCTTTTAAATCACACAACAATGCATAATGTTAGCTACAATATTATATAACTAAATTTAATGTTAGTAACATAATTACAAACATGATTAATATGCAAAAACATTCTACTTTCAATCTAACATTCCTTAAATTTAATTTCTAAACAAATCTTTGTTATAGTAATTCTCGTTAATACAACAGAATATATATTTAACACAACTATGACGTAAAAAAATCTTTTAATTTTTATTTGATTTGAGTTTCTTGATGGTACTTTTATGCTGTTACCTAAAACCTCTTCAATAACATATATTTTAAAAAATTACCCTTATTTACTTTACAAAATAGAATAAAACATTAATTTACCTTTGTGCTGTCTGGGTCACAGTAATCCAACAATGTATCACAGAAATGGAAGCCCATCATCTCAAAGTCATGCTGGTTGAAGTGGAACCCTTTCTTTTTCCCAAGACTGGAGCCACAGAAGGTTGCCTGGTGTCAAGAAAATAAACAAACTTGTCAGAGAGAAAACAATACAAATGATGCCATTTACTTATTGTGAAAATCTATTTTTAATAATCCAGTTTAGAAATAAAAAGGAAAAAAAAATATATTAGAAATCAGATCCAAATATATTAAAAATACTTGTAATTCAACTGTTAAACTCTTCTGGAAATAAACACAAAGGTAAACGGATAACTCGGTTTGTGTGAAAATTATATTAAAATTCTACTTTTTAAAAACTAAACTTCATCAGACACATGTTCAAACAATAACATTTTCTTTATGATAATTTCTGAAATTATAAAATTTTGACCAAAAGGTAAAAAACAAACTGAATTAATGATCTTGGGAAGAGAGTTATAGTAGAAATTAAAATGAGCTTAAGATAGAAACATCATCCATGACAAATTTACCTCCATAGTGTAGCTATTCATAATGCCCATATTCCACATGACAACTCTTCCTGTACCTTCTTTGCTTTTCTGAACTTTAAATTTGCAAGACTTGTAGCAAAACTGAAATAACATTTTATTATGATATGAATTATATAGCAGAGGATAATTTTACCAACTAATTTACATCTACAATACTTTTTTTGCATTTTATGAAAAAGTGAACATAAAAAATATTAACTTTTATAGCTAAAAAACAAATACCAATCCACCTTTTCAGGAGTGTTCCTGCTTAACATTGATGGAAAAATCCTCTCATGAAACTTTTTGTTAGGGTTCTGATTTTGTTCGCATCCATAAATGAAAACATTTTGCCGTCTACTATGTCCATGCAGGTCACAATACACAATAACTTCTCTTTCAAGCAGAAGTCTGCACAGAAATGGCATATCATTCTTTTTTTTAGTAATTAATGATATATAAATATTATAACATCCAAAATTATGCATTATAGTAACTAAAACATGAAACTTACACTAACCTATTATGATTATCTTTTAATTATATTTTTACTATTATAATTATTTGCAAACCTAAAGCAATTGACAATGTTGTCCAATATAGTGATATACTGATCACTATAGCCATAGTTCACTTTAGTAACTATGATACTAGACAGCTGAAATGATAACCCTAACCTAATACGTATAAATATTAATTTACATACTTGCGTATCATCATTTTTGTATGCCACACTGATGGATAAGCATCTTTGAGAGCTGTTTTATAATTTCTGTTTAAATCCCTCCCTGTCAATGAACATCTGTAGTTGCCAACCACAACTCCATCTGGGTTCAGCATGGGCACTACTTTAAAGATGAAAGTGTCTCTCAAAAGCTGAAAGACATGTTGAAAATATTAAAAGTGTATGCTCTGAATGTAACTGTTTTTGGAGTGACAAAGTAGTAAACAATGTTAAAATATTTGTTGATTTATTTAAATGAAGGTTTGGTTTAACCTGTATATATGAATATACTTTGAACCTTAGTAACTGCTAATTTTTCATTTGGTCAATATTTTAATTGTAATTTAAACAAAAAAATATGACATTAATTATTGTTGCTAAACAATTAGAGTGGAATTAAAAGGAGATTAATACTGTTCAGTGTGTTACCTTAGCATCTGGAGAGTTGCTAGTGACAAAGTCTAGAAATCCTTTCATCATCCAGCTAGAGTTACTTTCTCCTGGATGCACTCTAGATGTCACTACCACTGCTTTCTTGTGCTATTAATTAAAGTAGATTACGTAGCAATTCAATTATCTAAGTACCAAATTATCTAAGTGCATATTATATTCAAAATAAAACAAAATTTAAATGTAACAAGAAAATTAAATATTAAAAATGTTAACATATAAAAAAAGCTTTTCTAGGCATACTAGAACATAAAAATAAGTTTATAGACATAAAATTGATTTATGTAAATGAGATCCTACCTTCAAGTCCTCAGGATTTTGGGAAGCTGAAGTGATGGACAGGACATACACAAGGTTTCCAGCTAATGTTCTACACAAAACTCTTTGTTTACAAATGCGAGATTTGATTGGGTCATTCGTAAGTTCCAGAAGGTAGTTCTAAAAATAGATAAATAATTTGAATTCCTTAGTTTGGCAAGCCAATTCAAGATTTAATAATGATGAAACTTCTCACATTTGAAAGAAATTCTTGATAACAGTAAAAAAATTAAATAGAGCTAGATATATAATTTTGGCATAAAAAAATGATGATCGAAATGACCAAAAAAATATATTATTATTTCACAAGTAGACTTTTTAAGAATGAAAAGAACTAAGTGTTCAGGTAGGTGATAACTAAAACAACCACTTTTTATTTCTAAGTGATAAATAAAAACATTTTCATTATAGATAATTTAATGGCAAGTGATCATTACCTGTAAGTCTGTGTAAGTATAAGGATAACAATGAGAAAAGTAGACTGTGTCATGATTATGCTTAAATTTGATTGTCCATGTCATTGAGTAGAAGTAGCGGTCACCTTTACTGGTTTCATATCTACAAAAATAAAAATAAAATTGATTAATGTTTTAAATTATTCTGTTTGAGTAATGTTTTTAAGCTGTTTTTTTTAAAACTAATTAAAGAGGAGAAGAATCTAGTTGGAATGATATTTTGCTATTTCTAACTTAAAATCTGAAAATAACATTAACCAAACAACAAGTAAAGAGGACTAAGACATATCAAATTTGCCTTTGTGTTGCACATCTTAACTGTTTTAATATACAGAATATATTTCATATTTTGACTAAGCAAATTACCTTAGGTTATTTTTATAGTACTTGATGTCATTTCCTGCTCTGATCCATCCCACTTTGTTGAGAGCTGCCTCTTTCTCACTATACATCACTGGCTTCATTCCATCATTGTACAGACTATCAGGCTGTTGAGTAGAGAAATATGTTTTGTTATTTAGATGAAAAAAATCTAAAAAGCCCAAAAAGCTAATTGGTCAGGAACACAAAACAAAACAAAAATTAAAATAACATTATTAGTTGGTATATATTTCCATTATTAAGATACAATAAATAATTATGTCGAGGTAAATGGCTAAAATTGGTATCAAATTCTAGATTAAAAGGTTGGACAACAGACTGCTAACCAGGAAGTCTCAAATTTGGATCTCAGACTCGAGTCAGTAGGATGTCTCTGAGTCCACCCAGCTCTGATAGGTACCTGACTCACATTAGGGAAACTAAAGGTGACAGGGCATAGAACTTACAACACCATCCCTTCATATACAGAGATCATATAAATCAATGAGCCATGTCTGAATGGGTAACCACATTTTTTTTTACACCAAACATAAGTACAAAGGAAGTAACTTACTTTCATAAAGTTGACAATAGTGAACCTGTATTCCACATCTGCTTGAGTATTTGAGACCCGGAAGTAAAACCACTGTGTGTGTTTGTTGGTATACAAATCATAACGCAGATGGAGCTCATACTCTCTTTCACCCCTACAAAGAAATGTAAATTGTTAAACATACAGGTTCCTTTAAAACTATTTCTTTGCAAAAGAATAGAATCAAAACATGTTCTCCAAAATGAAAAAAAATAATTTTTGTTTTTATTTTTCAATAGATGAGTGGATAATGGGAAATTTGTGAGAAATCTAAAATCATTAAGGTACATGAGAAATATACATTATAATTTAGTATCTCGCTAAAAAATTAAAAACTAATAAGGAAGATTAAATTGTTCAAAGCTAATAGTTTAATAGCACAACATATTCATTGTCAGTGTTTTTGTTGGCCTTGAGCATAGCTGAAATAATTTTAGCTCTGGTGCCTAATGTAGCAGCATTCTTAAGTTATTTCATACATATAAAAAGTGTCTTAATGTCACAAGACTATATAAATGTTTCAACTCACACTTGAATAGCTTTCCCCAAATTTCCACTTTCAAACCTTGATTCAAATATTAGAGTTGTATCATTCTCAAACTGCAAAGGCACAGCACACGGATCACATCCATTTTTTGAGCCCCCAGCTCGAGATTTCATAAACTGCAGGAATAAAAAATAAAAATCAACAATACTCCTAAAGAATCCTATTAAGTTTTAGTAAAGTTTTCTAAAGTTGAAACTCTAAACCTTTTATATTTTTATTCTTGGTCTAAATTTATGTTTTTTAAAAATAAAAAATGCATTGACATTAGTAAAATAGATCATTTTTTTCATTTAAATTACTATTATAATCCTTGAATGATATACAAAAACAAACATTAAAAGCTCTTACAAAGCTGGAGTTTGTTTCATAGCTGAAGACAACTCTCCCACCATTTGTTTCACCTCTAGCCATTGGACATTTTTCAAGGCCAGCTGTAAAAAATTAATTAATTATAGCGATGAATTTTTTTACCCAGCATTTTTAAAGTTATTAGATCTAGTAGCTATAGAGAAAATGATTAAACAAACTGAATAAAACCAATTAGATTGTTTTCAGTTTTATTTTTAAGAAATAACATGCCATGTTTACTGCATCATCAAAGTAAAACTGATTGAAACCATATAAGGTCAATAATTTAAATATTGTTCTAAATTGTGTGCATAATTTAACCTACTTTGTTTATAAAATGGTTCAGGCTCTGTTGGAACTGTCTGTATGTGATGCACTCTTTCATTTATTACTTGCAAATCCGAGGGCCTGAAAGTCAGAACATTATCTTAAGAAGAATGTCATTACATTATTCTTTGGAAAAGATTTTACGCAAAAACCTTCTTACAAGGAATAGCTTCAAGCAAACAGAAAAAGCAGCCAAAGAAGAAATGGGAGAACAACATCAGGGAATGGATGTGTTTGAAACTGAAAGAGGCATTTAGGATGGTGAAACACATAGTCGAATAGAGGAACACAATTAGAAGGACACCAGTGGTACAGCAATGCTACAAGGCAAGGAAGAAGAAGCATTTTTGCTCTGCTACTGTTTGTTTACGATTAAAATACTTAATTTTCTTATTATATATTAATGAATTAAATAAAACATTTGATAGTGGAATTTTATATTACAGAAAATTAACATATATATGAGTAAACTGCCGAGGTGGTTGGAGCAAAAGTTTTTAGTACTTTTATCAATAAAATCTATTTTCTTTGGTATTTTTTATGAATAGCTGTGAGAACACAACATGTTTATCAAAACAAAATGTTTCGTAAGGGGAGATACATGCTCATTTAGAAGTGTGAGGAAGATGTTACAACATGATAGAATTAAAACATTATGCTTGGATAAAATGAAAAAAAAAAATCAGCGTGATTTTACCATCTTGCAGCTTGTTGTGGACCCAGTTCTTTGTTAAGTGCATACAGGCTTCTTGGTTCCCTAAGCCGTGGAACCTAACAATCATTGGCAAAAAAAACATCATCTAATTTAAACTGGATTTTAAAAACATTTAATTTTTAAACATGCAGTAATGTACTGGAATAAACTTTAACTTTGGTAATTTGATACCTAAATTTTTTTTTCTAAATGGTTTCTTACCATTTTTCCAGACTCGCCACAGCTGTATATAAGCTGGGTAGTTCTATGTGAGTCTTCTTGTAGCTTGTTGTCTGAAATTAAGTTTTTTAGTTTAATGAACTTTGTGACACTAAAAAATAATCAACTGGTTTCTTTTTCTGTAGATAATAAATCACTTAAGAAATTAAACGAATATAAAATGAAATAAATGAATTAACTGCTTAACCAATTTGTTTATAAAGTATTTTTAACATCAAGTTATATGTCAGTACTTGATTGCTACACTTTATACATTTCTTTTATTTATTTGAAGTAGATGTTTTTTTTCATTTATTACGTTTAAAAATATGTGAATGAAGCAAATTTATAAAAGTAATAAATTTAGTTGGATTTTAAGGCAATCATCTTAATTAAGTAAAAAAAAACCTTTTTGTAAATATTGTTTGCAAACCATTTCTTTAAAAATTAATAAGATTTAAAAAAAAGGTTAATGCTTTAAAGTTCATTGATGCATTTGAAAATTTAAAAGAAAAAAATTGTTATATCAAAATTAACAAATCAGTTTTAAAACAGCAATAAAACAAATAAAAATTAATATAATAATTAATAATCACTTTAATAAAAAAACTATTGATTATAGATTGAAAAATATATTTTTTTGTGTAATATAACATAAATAAATGAATATATTGTGCTCACTAGAGCAAGCTCATAAATACAAATGGTACTTACATTACATTTTGTAATAAGAATATTAAAAGTAATAAATGTGTATGATTCACAGTAAAAAACATTCACTTTGAAATTATTTTGACTTATGGAAACTTTCCTCATATTATAAAACTGTTAGTATATGTATAATTGCAGCCAACTGTTCCATTAAATATTTTTATTCCAAGTTTGCTACAAGAAAAAAACAGCTAAAAATGGGAAAACCTGATACTTTTTATTAGTTGAAAAGAAAAACAGGCAAATCCATTAGGGGGAAATCATAAATGTGTGTAGCACTTAAGGGGAATCAATAAAAAAAAAAAGGCCAATAAAGTCTGGACAATTAATCAATAAAACTATTTTCATTAAAGACCATTTTCTGAACAGCATTTTTTCATGGGTACCATTCAGATGTGGCTGAATATTTCACCATGGTAAGTTCCTAGTGTTTACTGGTAAACAACTTACTCGACTTTTTTGTAATATTTTGAACAAAAAATTTGCAAAGAAATATAAGTAAAAATTAATCTTTATACGTTTGGTACTGTTTGTCAATGAGAAAACTTTAAATCTTAATTAATACAATGTGATTATTTTTGTTTAAATATTTCATTATGAAAACTATCAGCTATTTTTTGCATATGCAGAATAAAACTGAAAAACATTAAATTACAACTAAAACACAAAAACATGGATGAGATTTGTAAAAGAAAATAATAATGAGCACTATAATAATAAAGCATTGCACCTGTAGATTTAAATTGCTCAGTATCATCTGAGTTATGAGCATCACTTGCATTGTTTGTCGTTGAAAACTTTTCAAGCAAGGACTTAACCCATGTAGGGTGTTTCTCATAGCGGGGTTTGAGAATATATGCTGCGTAATCGTAATCCAACCAGCTGGAGTCTGAGGATGTGGATGATGTGATGTACGTGGTGGTGCTTTCACTTTCCGTGTCACTTTCTTCAACACATGTGCTGGTCAGCTCTGAGTCCTGCATGTTAGAAGCACTGGTCAGAGTGGTGTCATCAGCAGAGTATATGCTGCCAGTCTCACTGGAAGCAGCAGAAGTGGTGCTAGCAGACGCAGTAGAATCAGAAGTAGACCTGCCAGAGGAGCTAGAGATTTTACTGGATGATGCTGTCAAACTTGCTTTTGAATTAAGGCTACTTTTAGTTTGAATGGAGTTGGTTGTGGCACGGGAAGAAGAGCTAGCAGTTCGCTCTTCAGTATGTGTGCTTGTACTTATATTTGAACTAAAATGGCTGCTACATTCACTTCCTGTAGACAAACAACTAGAATTACGTGGGGAAGTTTTTTCTTCTGTTACAGAGGATGAGCTTCTTGGTGAGCTATATTTACTGTTGGTACTGTTGTAGCTTCGAACAGATGATGAACTAAGTGTTAATGTATCTACAGAGAGCCTTTCACTTGTTCCACCGCTGGAACTACTTTTTGAACTGTAGGCAGTGCTGTTCCTACTTTGTTCACTTCTAGACAAACTGCTAAAGCTTCGCCCTTCGATGAGAGCAATAGAACTGCTACTTATACTACTCTTATTTCTTTGTGATAAAATATCACTAATTGGAGTGACAGTAATACTTCTGCTGTGTGTGGAGAGACTGCTACTTCCTTTAGAAACATTCCTCAATTTGCCTCTTAATTTTGAACTTCCTGAATGACTACTTGAAGAATATCTTTGATTTTCATCTAAATTTGAACTAGCTTTTGAAGAGGTTCTGTCGCCTGTTTTTGTACTTTCAGTGCTTGAAGAGCATGTTAAACTTTTATGACTAGTGCTTGTATTAGTTGTTCTTGAACTAGAGTTGCCGGTAGTTTCATCAGACTGATGACTGACTGAGCCATTTTCAGAACAAACTTCAGAAGAATTTCTTTTAGGTTTTGTTATCATTGTTTTATTATCTGAGTTATGTCCAGATAACTCTGTAGAATTTTCTTCAGACTTTCTGCTTTTAATAAACCTTTGTACAGATGTATTGTTCCCCTTGTATTCCTTGGCACCATTTATAACAATATTTATTGGTGTGCTGCTATTTATTAAATAGCCATTGTCTGAGGGGTTTTTATTTATACTAGCTTGTGTAGAGGCATTGCTTTCTTGAAAGTTATCAGCAATATTCCAGTCACTAAGATTAATTGACTCTGAACTCCATTCATCATTATCTTCATCTGTAATGAAGCTGATTTCACTCGCCAAACTACTGCCTCTGCTAAGTGATCGGGAAATAGTTTTTATTCCCATCTGGCTTGTATTTAAACTTGTACTTTCCTCAACTATAACAGCATTTTGATTGTTCACTGAAGCATGCCCCGTTTCCAAATAATTTTCTTGAGCTAATTTTAAATTAGTATCCTCCAAAAAATTATTTTCTTTTGAATCAAAAATAAAATTTGAGACAGCCTGTGAACTGTTTTTTGGTGAAATCACACTATTACAGCCACTAGTAACTGTATCATTTGTGTAGGTGTTTTGAATAGAATTGACACCTTCCAGTGTGATACTATTTATGTTTACACTTCCACAAGAGCTGACAGTGTTACACCCATCTGGACTGCTATCACTGCTGCTTTTAGTATCATCCATTTTCAAACAATAATCTCCTCAGATGGAATGACTAACTGATATCACTCTTCAATATTGAAATAAGAAAGATTTTAAATTCCATATTTTACACTTTTTATGAAATTTGAACGATTCAGAAGTAATCCTAACAAAAATAAACACCTTTTCTAGAAATAAATTATCTTAACTAATAAAATTAAATACTAAAAACTGAAATATCCTAATCCGTGATCTTATACTGGCCCTAGTGGAATGCTCATTTCAAGATCCTGGATCCACTTAAAATTTTCATCACGAGACATTTAGCCATAAACACGTGAGAATAAAGGCAACATTTAGCAGCAAGGAGGAAACATGCCAATCCAAGTGTTCAATAAATCAATATATACTTCCAAATCGCCCCTGCATCGTTGTTTCAGAGTAACTAACAGAATCAATTAATCAATGTCTGATACTTTATCTAAAACATAATTAGAGCTTAACAAAGCACCACTTTAGCACTTAAGTGATAATCTGTTTAAAAGTTATCTAAAATTTTAATTTAATATTATTATACAATATAAATTTTGAAGAAAAAAAAAATTATCTGTGAAATAATAATAACATTTAAATAATTTCCTAGGAATAACCACTTGAAAAATTAAAATATAATGTCTGATAAATAAAACTTTGCTAAGTTATTTTTTTTTAAATACTCTGCTAACTATACAATAAATACTATCTTATCAACACATAAATAAAATGAATGTTCTCATTGACTAAAAAATAGATACGAGCTGGCTGTGACAAACAAAAATCCATAAACACAAGTTTCCACTCTAACTAGAATCCTGACAGAAAAATGAAACCAAGTACAGTCCTATTCAGTCACAGATAAAGTAAAATGCTCAGCAGAGAGTAAAGAATCCAATTTAAAAAGAAAGTAGAAAAAAAAACCTAAATCAACATCCACAATGATGGTTAGATATTTATAGAACTGGTAATCAATACAAATAAAACCCTGCACAAATGTCGTGATGAACGAGCTTTTTTTTTGTGCAAATTTTTCCCCTCTGAAGTAGGTATTAAAAGTGGTGAGCTAGAATCAATTAGTCATGAATCGTCTGGAAAACATTTAATTGAAACTTGGCCACCTTCTCCTCCAGACTGACCTATTTAACATGTAGGATGTCACTTTTTAAGGATCTATAGTCATTAATTGTGCACTGGACTTGAAAGTGAGAAAATGATCTAATGTCTGAAATTGTTACAATTCAATTAAAATAAAGCAACCATCTAACAAAAATATATATGTTGGTATAGGTGTGGTGACTAAGACTATCATTCTGATAGTTATCCATCTATTTTGTATTTTTAAAAAAGCTGTGATTTAAAGATGTTTAATTAAATGGTTATAACTTTTGTATATTTATTTCTAATCCACTTTTACATTGACTTTTTCTAAAATAGAGAAACTACAAATAAAGCATTATGGATGTTTAAGCTTACATCCAGACTATACTAAGCTAATTTAATTTTTAAATTGTCTGTGGAATGAGACATTTCTAAGTAATTCTGAAAACACACTGTTAGGTTCCATGACCTTAATTATTCATCTAGAACCAGAACACTTCTGCTAGCCAATCCCTTCTTCACACCACTCTCCAATAAATATTTCATGGCTCTCTCTTACTGCCTCCATCAGTAATTACACCAGAATGAGATTCTGAATTGCAGCCAACTAGTGATTGCTAAATTACCATTTGCTTGGCAATAGCAGACTGTAATTACAGGCTATTAGGACAGTAACCTTCACCCTGTTTTATTATCATTTCTTGCATTTTAAGTTTCTCCTTATGGGATAGACATTTAGACAAAATAAAATATTAGAGAAAATGCACACAGGTTTAGTCTACCCTAATAAGCCTCTAAAATTTAAGAAGCTAAAGTAAAACTATCAGCTATTTTCTAACAATACTTTTCATGGTGAAAAACTAAGTAGATTTTAAAAAAAATTCAGTTCAAATTAATTTATTTTATTATAAATATACAGCAAAAAAGTTTGTTATAACTTTATTGGAAGCTTGATTTTTAGTTACTAAGAGAGATAATAATGCAATGAGAGACCCTTTTGTTTTTGTTCAATAGTAGAGCAAAGTTTGCCTTGTGGCAGAATATTTTCTTGGGTTGTGACAGATTCTGAAGAAAAATCTGACAATTCTGTAAGAATAACATCAACACCATAAATACCAACAATTAACAGCAACTAAGAAAAAATCATAAAGAGTTTCACAAATAGTAAAGGAAAATGCATGAAAAATTTTTAAAATTGGAAAAAAGAAATGAATATAGCTCAAAATATAATGATCAGATATTTTTTTAGTTTCATTGTAATACAACTTCAGAAAAAAAACCATGTTCCTCCCCCCCCCCCCCAACATTTATTAATATTCAAAAGTAAATACTTATCTTGTTTTTAAAAAAATGACATTGAATTCAAGTTGAAATTGAGGTTCACATATTACTATATATATATATATATATATATATATATATATATATATATATATATATATATATATATATATATATATATATATATATATATATATATATATATATATATATATATATATATATATATATAGTTAAATATACATCAGATGGAGTGAAACAAAATATATAACAGAACAACAGTAGTACTACTACTACTACTGGTGTTTACCTGCAGCAGTTTAAATTACAAATCCTGTTTTACATCAATAAACAGTCCCAGAAATATTACACACTTTGCACTATTGACATTTAGTCGGCAGGTACTAAATTATTTTCAGTTTATAAATTAAAAAGAAATACCAATGGGGAAAATGTAGACATGTTACCTACCAGCATTTTTTTCTTCATCACTTTCTGAGTCAGAACAATCGCAACTGCTGGTGCTTAAGTTGTAGCCAAAAGTTTTATCCCACTCAGAATATTGTTGGAATTGGTTCTTATAATTTTGATTTCTGCCTATTAATTGTACACAAAAAAACTTACTCAGTTACAACAAAGTAATAAATACACATTTAACACTTATATGAATCTTCAAACAGATAAGTATGTAAAGAGTAACTGAGCAATAAAAATAATCTCATATTAAACATAGAGTTGATAAATTTAGGCTAATTGATAGTAATTTAAATAGCCGTTTACACTTATGACATGTATACTTTGCCTGTCTAGAAAAAAAACCTCACATCAAGAAGGTGTACATGTTCAGTGGGCAAAATGTTTTCATATAAAATTACCTTAATGCACATTTTTTTTTTCTAGAAATGTATAGTGTACATATCATAAGTGTAAACATGGTTTTAGAAAACATTTATTTTCATATACTTCTTATCTTATATACATAAAACTGTTAATACCTGTATAATACCCATAATGCTGCAAGTGTTTCTTCATAAAGCTGTCATATGGGTTCTGAAAAAAATTGTTACACCCAGTACTTTATAGATTTTAAAGTTCATCTAATTAATCCCGAGTCTTAATTAGGTTACATCTAAAACAGGGAGGAAATGGTGGTGATCAAGTTTAAATTTAGAGCTTAGGTTAAGACAAGGGTTTGATTTAGGAGTTGTTATTAGAAAGATTGAGTAAATGTATGATTTTGTTTTTTAATAACTTCAATTTAGACTAAAGAGAAAGTAATATTGTAAAGAAAAAGTTCATTTCATAAGGTTAGGGTCATGTCCGCTCTTGAAATTCTATGGCTAAAATTAACTGTATAGCAAAAAGTATTCCAAGAGCAGCAGCTTCTAGTAATATCTATAAATTAGTTGTAACAGCTTACTAGGCAGTAATAGTCGTCTTCACAGTAATCTTCTCCTGGCATCATGATAGTATGACTGTTTTGTATAGACCTTTATTGATTGTTCATTATTTCTAAAGAAAAAAATATATCACAATGGTGACGTAAATACTCTCTATTTAAAAATAATCTTTGGAATGATTTATTATACATCAATAATTGTATTACATGGTATTATAAATAAACTGAATAGTTTTATACTTTGTGTGTGATTCTGTCTGATAATTTTGGCTATATAACTATCTGTAAACTCAGTCTTTTTATTAGGTTCATTTAAGAACACTGTATAGTACAGTAAACATAATTTTTATACACTTTGAAAAAATGTTATTAGAGACATGTTTTTTATTCACAGCATCATTACCCAAAGCCTAATTCTGACTAGTTAAAATGGCTACAGGACATTACCCCCCTCCAGGGCAATTACCCCCTGTCAATGACCCATCTGTGGAATTACAACCTTCCCCCCCCGGTAGAATCCTAAATCTAACTCCAACTCTATACCTTTCTATTACCCTAATCCTAACCTTAAGACATACATGAAAAACTTAAGAATTACCTCACCCTAAAATTAACCGAAAACCAACTCTAGACATTAATTTAAGCCTAACCCTGATCCTAACACTAACCCTAATCCTTACCCTAGCTGAACCTAAAGCTATGATCGGGGGAAATAGACGGGAGGGGGGGGGGGTAATGCCCTGTTCCCAGTCAAAATACAGGCAGAACAACTACATTGAATCAATCCTGTATGGCCCAAATAGTATTTAGAATCTCTACATAATAACTATTGTAATTGTATTCATTTTTTAATTAATGTTTAATGTAGAACTAGATCTAGTAGAAGGATTGAATATAAACCTTAGTAGTAACTTAGTAGTAGGGCTAAGTTTTAGTTTTAAGCTTTATGCGAGGTTTGGGAGGTTTGGTAGTTAGGACAAGGGGAGATTAAGGATTATAGTCTGAAGTGATAACTTTGAGCAGAGAGGCTATGGTTTGATCAGTGAATATGAATTATATACTACAATAATAATAATTACATAGAAATTACATGATATCAGTTTGCTAATGTTAAAAGGTATTCAATAAAACCTATGTATATAATTCTCTTCTGGGAGACGCTAGAAAACAAGCTGTAAACGCACTCCCTAACATCCCCACCCCTACATGGTCTTAGTGAGCTGTGGTTCACGCTATGTTTACCTTCGTGGAGTCGGGTTTAGTGACGGCTATTAGTGGCAGATAATTTAGTTTGAAACGATTTTAAACGTTGGGGGGGGGGGGGGGGGGGGGGGGGAGGAAGGGGGGGGGGGTTATGGTCCTTAACGAGCTACTTATAGTGTTTTAAAGAAATATTTTCAGTGTCTGCGTTGGTACTGTCGAATTCACAAATTATGAATTACTGAAAAGTAGAAAAAACAACAACTAAATAGCGGTGTATGTTATGCTGCGGGCCGGCTTGTAGTAAATATTAAACAAAGGACTTTATATATAGTATAGGCCTATAGATATAGGCCTTAACGGTAAAATCAAATGACTGTGCTGTACACTGAGTGTTTTTAATAGAACATGCTTAAATTACATAATTAGCCTAATCTAACCAAACTGTGGTGATTTGGCAGCTGCACCTTAGATCTATTTAAAATCTATTATAAATATATATAATCTAGGCATGGTTATTAACTATAAGTTTAGCAACTTTAGAGTAGAAAGTGCGTAGTACTAGTACTAGTAGTACTAGTACTTGTAGTACTAGTACTGTAAAGTGGCCTAGTGTATAATTTATAAAATAACAAAAGCCAAGGTATTTAGTATTTTGAAAGATAACTAATATAGGTATACAATATGGTTTAATTATTCTTATGCCTACGATTTTTAGAATGTATGAGCACACTAAGTTAATTTTATTTAACATGAAAAATTAATTAAACTGAGAGGGGATATCGTTTTGCATTGCATGTCAGAATGCGAGTCTTATTGATATGGCCTAGTTACACCAAAAGACGCTTTAACACATTCCGCGAAGAAAAAAAGCTTTCTCACTATATTAGTTTTTAGTTAGTTCCCAGTAAATTTGTAGCCATGCCAATTTTAAAAGCAACGTTTAAAAACTATTATTACATTCAAAAGTTCAAACCATAGCTTTGTTTAAATTTTGAAAGCAAAGATCAATGTGTGTATGAATATAAATGTTATTTTTGTTTCTATGTCAAATAATCCGCACTAAGAGAAATATTCAATGAGTCTAGAAAAATGAATTCGTCGATACGTGAACGTTTTATTTCTAAAATTATTGTTGAATCAATAGACGAACTATTAGATTAAAAAAAATATAGATCTATAGATCTAGATTTATTAAATTTATAATTTAATTGCTCTTTCTTCGATACTTCAACCGGAAACGTTTCCGGTCCCTTTCCAGGCTTGAACTTCTTAGGGTAAACAGACTAATATGGTAAGCGAAAGAAATCTAATGATATATTTTTGTTTAAAATGCCATCGAATATTAAAATTGATTATTTGTTAACGAGGATATCTTTTACATACATAAATTTTGTTATTTTAATGTGCTAATTAGTGTTTGTTAATATATTACATTTTATAAGGATGCCGTGAAAATGAAAGTAGATTTTGCAAGTTGCATCCATTGCTTGTTGTGTCAAACATTTCTCAAAATCAAAATAACTGATAAATCATCTTGACTTTAGGGAAGTGCCTAAAGGCCAAGATAGATGGGATGTTATTGTATTAAAATATAGCATTATTCGTTTGACACAGAGTATTTACTATTTAGTTCTACCTCGATCTCTGTGACTCGATAGCCCATGGTTTGTCAGTTCTACCTCGATCGATTACGATCTCTGTGACTCGATAGCCCATGGTTTGCCTCTCCACTCCACTATCTTACTTTCCAAAGTCTAGACTTAGATTATTGATGGTAAAACATTTTGGCGTATTTTATTCCCCCGCTTCACGTTCACCTCCAGTTGAGTGTGTTTTATTATAAACACAACCGAAACACACAAAAACGTTATGTATTATGTAGGCCTAAACACTAGATCTACTTATTTGTTATGAATGTGTTTTTTAATTAGAAAATGGAAAATAAAAAAACAAAAAAGCATTAGAGCTGTTCCAATTAAATATCGTGTGATTGTCAGCGGGAGAAAAATCCTTACACTGTCGAGGGTTCACCGTGAGTTCACATTGACTTTATCAGCATACGTCATAGCTCGGGCAATAGTAGGTTGGGATGATTATAGATACCATTGTCTTATAATGGAATCTTCTTTAAGAAAGGGGTGTCAGGTTGTTAGTAGTATTGTATTCTCGACTAATTTTATGGTTAGAAATTAGGGTTAGGCGTATGGTTGGACCAGGGTTGAGGTTAGGGTTAGGGACAGGGTTAGCAATGACATTAACCAGCCATGTGTGTATTTAGTAAACTACCAGTAACCTAACACCCCCTTTTTAAAGAAGATTCCATTATCAGACACTGGTGTAAACATTCTCCCGTAGGTTGAATTATGGATTTTTTAAAATAAAATATTCTGTTATTTCAAATACACCATTAACTTCCTTACCCCTTAAGTGCCTTAAGAGAACATTTGATACCACATTTAAATATCTAGCTTACTCGGTTGACGAGAAAAAAGAGAATTTGAAAATTAATCAAAAGTGGAAAATGAATGACAAAACAGCGTTCTTGGCCCTCGACCGGCATAACATGACGTCGTGGACTTGTGTACACGAGCTTTTAATTCCCGCCATGGTAATTTACTCACCGGAAAATAACAAAAAGCAACTCGTTGATAATCAAACTAGATCTAGTTATTTTATTATTTATTAAATTCTACTCCACATGATATTCATACCAATTTAAGAAGTAATGAACACCTGCATAAATCAAATGACCATAATAAATATTTTATTTCAAATTCTAATTTTAAATAATAAATATGCTTAAAATAATATGATAGTAATAGTTATGATAGTTTATAAATACAAATACATTTTATTTTACACTCAATTCACATTATATTGAGTCAACAGCGTGGCAGCTGAGGTTCATACATGGTATTAGTGTCTTTTTTTTTTTTTACATTACATTTTTTTTTCATCTTGAAAACATGACGTATGTGATTATTTTTAAAAATAAAATCTCCAAACATCGTCACTCGCGTGATTGCTTGCTTACATTTACTATACTGTGGATGAAAAATCCCACCATGGTCGCGGGTCACCGTGACTTCAGCAGGCCTACAGTAGACGTCATAGAATGAACACGCGTACACGAGATGGTCGGTGTCTTCACTTCTCTCTTCTCTCCCCCCCCCCCT
Organism: Physella acuta; assembly: GCF_028476545.2. Taxonomy (NCBI): domain Eukaryota; kingdom Metazoa; phylum Mollusca; class Gastropoda; family Physidae; genus Physella; species Physella acuta. Next base: position 128,237 of record NW_026733573.1, read on the forward strand.
TTTTTTTTTCCAAGCAAATTGGAAAACAGACCTCCTTCCCTACTTCTTGTCATTTTTTTTTTAAAGTTCGGTCATTTTTTTAAAAGTTCACATATCAGGTATGCTAGACGGCCAGCTGTATTTAAAAAAAAAATTTTTAACTAGATCTACGTCTAGCTTAACAGATTAAATAAATTAACGCTTAAAATGCCCGTAAACAGATTATTTAGCGCCAAAAAAAAAAGGCCGCTGAACGAGCATTTTTTTAAATGAAAAAGGCTAACGGCCAATCAATTAAGTCTAAAAATCGCCCGTTATTAGGCCTAGCTCTGAAAAAGGCCACTGAACGAGCATCACTGATTATATAAACGAATAGGCCACACAGCGTTGACGAGGTTAACCACCGGTCACAAATGCAGCAACTGTCTGCCCACAGTGAAGAAAAAATCAATATACTAATAAAATTACTAATACAATTATAATGTCCATAATTTTACTTTTTCCGCACATGCTACAATTGAATTATAATTAAAATACTAGATTTAACAGTTCATTCCGCAAAAAAACAAAAACTAGTTGTTTCTGTGAGGTAACTAGCGTAACAATGACGTCATACTAAAAATAGCGGATAGAAATGTCAGCGTGGGTACCTCATCCTCGAGTGAGATTTTGGAAAAAGTAATCAAAAATACTGTAAATATACATGATAAATATATCAATTATATATTAACCATTAATGTCCCATTCATTCTACCAAAACTCCACCCATGACGGCCCAATGTAAGGAGCATAACTCTGTATGATCAAGTGAATAGTTTCACAAAATATTTGTTTTTGTCTAAATGAAATTGAAAATTAAGATAAAAAGTACTGCTTAATGTTGGGAATAAACCTGGCTTTCCAACAGTATTAAATAGAATATATTATATTCGGTAAAAGTACAGTATAAAAATAAAAAATGTCTGAGAAAATTCAAAACAGGTCATTTTCGGTAGTCAACTTTATTTATTTTTGTCTTAACAACTATGCATCGAATTTAACAGTTAAATATCAATTTGGTTATGTTTAACATATATAATTCATAAAATACATGCCTAGATACGTCCGTTTAGAGGCATTAATTTTTTTTATTTTTAATATTAAATCTACTAAAAATACGACAGATGAGTCGAAAATTTCGAGATAGAAAGAAACTATTATTTTTTATCTTTCAAAAGCGCCATTGAAATTACAAGACCGGAAAAGGATGCTGAAACCATCCGACTTCCTGTTTAGTTAAAAATTAGGATTTGTAGGCCAAATTTTAATGAAACAAATTTAATTTTTCTATGCTTATTGGCAGCGGGCGTTACGGGACATTAACGGTGTCGGGCGGCAGCGGGCGTTACGGGACATTAATGGTTAATGTACAGTTAGTCGAGCCGTTAGTCGGTCGTTTTTTGTGGGCGGTTCAGTTTTTACGGAGAGTGCTCCACTAGAAATCCTCATTGTTTACAACCACGAATCTTGCGATTTTTTTCTGGCCTTCTAAGGCATATTATCCATTTTATTACCAATTTGCATTAGAATAATGATGAGAATTTGCGATATAAACAGTTTTTTCATTTGTCGTGGACCCCTAAAATAAACGTAAAAACCGTCAGAAAACGACGCGTGGCGTTTCAGGGTCAGAGGTCAATCCTACCATCTAAGCAACGCGCCAGACTAGGCAATAGCTGTTTAAAATTGTGTTGACCTTAGTTTTGGGGCCATTGCAAGTTCATAAATGTTTATTTATAGTATCATGCTTGGGAAATACTTGTAACAATACAAACTTAACCGCCTTGCAATTATTACAACTGACACACGAACATAGATCTAGCACATTCAATATTCTAAAATTGGATTTTTCTCAAGTTTTGACATAAGTTAATTATCAAAATCTAAAACAAAGTCAGTCTCTTTAGTTTTTTTTTATTCATTTGTTAAAACAAAAATACAATACAAATACATCCTTTTCTCCTAATGTTTTGATGTGTTTCGGTTGTTATAATAAAATACGCTCAGCTGGAGGTAAACAAGCAACAGAAATAAAATACGCTAAAATGGAGTTTTACCTTATTGATCTGCTTATTTCTCTTTTTGAAGTTGGTGTTGAATCAATTAATCTAACCTAAGTAGGCCTAATTATCAGTCTAATCTTCATTATTTATTTCACTAGCCATGTGTACCAGTTCACATGAATTATAGCCTGTTTTAAATGTTCGGCCCTATAGGCTTACATTATTAGTCAACACATTACTATATTAAATGCACACAAATAAAGTTCTCCATATATTGTTGAAGATACTGATCTCATAGCCTTGGGAAGTGCGCCCATGGGCATTTATATCTTAGGATGTTGGTGGGCCATTCCAGATAATTTTCTCCCCCAGGTATTCCAACAAACTTGTATTGATTTTAGCATCCACAATTCCCTGGCTTTATAATTACTTTGCTTTATGCTATTGTTTACTTTGTGATATGAAAGTTATTTAGCATATTGTGGCTGCTGATGTATTATGATTATGACTTTCAATTAGTAGGCCCTAGTAGTTTTCATGCATTAAAGAACATAGTCCGATCCCTCATATTTAAGATTGTTTGCTTTTTTGGAAATTGTGATTTTATGTTAGTGGTTTAAGTAAGTAATGTACTGAATTGTTTAATTATATTTTTTTTGCAGGGTGCCCATAAAACATTTCGTACAAAGACCAAGTTGGCCCGTAAGATGAAACAAAATCGTCCCATTCCTCAGTGGGTTAGAATGAAGACCGGTAACACAATTAGGTAGGCCTAATTTGGAATTAAGTTATGGAACTAGTACTAAATAGCAAATGATGTATCAATGTGTAGTAGTGCACTTTTTCTTAGATTTTAATTTGTTCCTTTACTTACAGGTATAATGCCAAGAGGCGTCACTGGAGACGTACCAAGCTCAAGATGTAAAAATACCTCCTGGTTGAATATGTGCAGGTGTGACTTTGTAGCTGCCACAATGTGTTACCGAATGAGAAAATAAAGGACATTGTACATTTAAGTCTTCTTAGTTTATTGTTTATATAGTTCTGTTTGTGGATTGTAGCTATATACTACTTGTGTGGTACTGATAGATGGCTTGGTTTTTATTGTACAGTAATTGAGCAAGATTTTGATTACTTTTTATATAAATTGGAATGACTGGTCATGTTTTTGTGATCTTTATATAGCACATCTACCAATGGTATATTTATTAATTTTCAGTCCCTGATGTGTCAGGGTATAGAATTGTTAGCTAGACTTGAAAGCAACATTTCTAAACACCATACTAGTTGTTGCTTTTAACACCAGTTAAAGTTAAACCTGTGATGGGGGACTTTGGCAGGCTTCAAACCAACCTAGATTCGGTTGCAATCATCTTTGATCAATTTGAGCCATAGATGTGATAATAAATCAGTTTTGGTTGGTGAAGAGCTATTTTTTTAAAATATCTAGTGCTATTGTTTATATTTATAGCTTAGTATGTAAACACTTGAGCATGGGCTAAAACCCAGGTAAAACATTTTCAATCTAATCAAACCACTTGATTAGACGTGCCTTAGGTGAACTGGTTTTCTGGGTCATTCTGTTGATATCAATGCAAGGTGACCACATGCCTTAAAGTTTGCTGTGGTAAAAAAAATGTTAGGCATGACATAAGAATGTTTGAATGTAAAAGTTGGTTGTGATGTACTTTCTACACCCAATGTCAGAATTCATTCAAATTTTGTGTTATTTTAAACACTTCCTATCCATTGAATGTCAAAGGGAATTTCCATGTCTTGGTTAAACGAATTTTAATGAATTTTCTTTTGAATACTAATTATGTGTGTCATTCAAACTGAACTGCCTTTATACAAATATTTGTAAAAAAACAACTTGCTTGGCAAACTCAATTATCGTTTGAGATCCAATAGATGTAAGCATGCATAATAGTCATTCAAATTTTCAATATCTGACATTGACTAAGATATGTTTTACAAAGTAACGTACTTTCCACAAACACAAACCGAGAAAAATGATTGCCAAGTCAATTTTAACAAATTCAATTTTAATATCAAACAATGGTTACATTTTAATCAACTATAAAAGCAATGAATACAAAGGAAGTGCTTTAAAAAGGACAACTGGGATAATTACAAACATCAACCGCTAAGAAAATATACGGGTGAACAAAGATAATTTGAAAAGCACATAGCAATAAAAATTAATCACCATTGCTTATACATAATTCGTACATAATATATCAATATCATTGATGAGGTGGATTGTAATGACTGACGAGAAGCCGCGTTGGTTGTTAACAATCTTTATTATGTACAGACGCCATGTTGGTAAGAGAGAGCAAGTGAGAAGTGGCGAGAGACTTATATACATAACAACATGTAAGGGACATCACTCAAGATAACAATATAAATATAATACTAATACAGAAGAGTGAGTTCCCTTGACCTCACAATTATTTCAATCTATTACATCCCTTTACCCTTAGAACACAATAACACATCTCTCAATAGAACAATTGATAGTATCCTAAAATCACCAATTATATTGTAACATGAACACTATGGTAGATTACATCCTTACAAACAATGCACAATATGCTACAACATAATCAAGATACAAAACAATAATGTCAAAGTCCTTTTGACCTTTAAAATCATAGGTCTAACTTATTTGGGACTTTGATTGTCCTGTTTGACCTTCTCAGTGGCTTTTGATTTGGTGACTCAATATTCTGACCATCTGGATTCTCTATCTCAGGAGGTCTAGGATTTAAATCATTAACTCCAGAATTTACATTTTCTGACTCCAGACAACTTGGTTCACTCATATCAACAGAACTTGGTTGTGGAACAAACTGAGTTGGTGTGAACTGATCAGACTTGGTGGGATTGACAGATTCACACTTATTATCTGCACAAGTTATTTTTAACTTTATAAGACACAGGTCCTGTACCTTGAACAATTTGACCTGGTATCCATTTTTCCTTTCTCCCATAATTTCTTAGATACACATTCTTATTAACACCAAATTCTCTTTCAACGCATGAGTTGTCATGATTTAATGGAACTATTTTTGAATTGGCATCTGAAAGTATTAAATGGCAAAAAATCTTTTTTTTTTCTTTTGATGTTACCCTTTTAGTTTCTGTAAGTGCTAATGATGTTAGCAAAGTTGTTTGATGATCACATTCCTTCTTACTAATGTATTCTCTTTAAAACATTTGAAATTGCCATATCACCATAATCATTTATTAAGTTACAAATACTTTGTTTAGACAACTCTGACTGATAATGGACTGCATCTTCTCCATCTTTTATATTATCTTCACAAAGGGTTTTAATTTCTTATTTTATATGGCCTTAAGTCATCATTCACAGACTCTTCAGGCCAACCATTCATACAGTGCTCATATATTTTTATTAAGCACTCATCTTTTTGTGTTTCTCTTTTAATATCATTCACATTTATATTGGAGTTATCCATGATAGTGAAGAGAACACATACATCTTCTGGTACATAGCTCAGGCTTTGGTTTTTTAAAGGTAATCTACTGAGACTATCTGCACTATTCTCAGATCCAGGTTTGTATCTCAATTCATAATTGTATGCAGTTAGTGTGATAGCCCATCTTTGAATTCTTGGTGAGGCATGCTCAGGTAGGGTTTTGTTTTCTCCAAATAAACCTAGCAATGGTTTATGATCTGTAAAGATGGTGAACTTCCTACCAAACAGAAACTTATGAAATTTCTTAACACCAAAAATGATGCCTAAGCCTTCCCTATCTAACTGAGAATAATTTTTCTCAGCCTGGTTCAAAGATCTACTGGCAAAAGCAATGGGTCTGTCACCCTTCTCATCCATGTGGGACAAGACTGCTCCTACACCATCTGGTGAAGCATCACATGTCAATACAAGTCTTTTCCCTGGGTCATAGTGAGTTAGTAAGGTGTCAGCAGACAAAGCCTCTTTTGCTGTATTAAAAGCAGCTTCTTGTTGTTTACCCCAGTGCCAAGTTGCATTTTTCTGTAGCAGCTTGTACAGTGGTGATAGTTTACCAGACAGATTTCCTATGAACTTTGCATAGTAATTTATTAAGCCCAAAAAAGCTCTTAGTTGTTGGGTATTTTCAGGTTTGGGTGCTTCTTTAATGGCTTTTGTTTTCTCAGGTTGAGGTCTGATGCCTTGCTTGCTTAATATATAACCAAGAAAACTAAATTCTGTCAACATGAATTGACATTTATCTTTGTTTATCTTTAAACCTTTTTCACCAACAATTTTTAATACTTTATCAAGTGTTTTAAGATGTTCAGTGTCATTCTTACCAGTTATGTACACATTGTCAAAGTACACACAAACATTTGGAATATCCTTAAAAATACTGTCCATGACAGCTTGGAAAATTCCAGGGCTAGATGATATGCCAAAACATAGTCTTTCATATTGGTAGAGTCCTTTATGTGTGTTTATTGTCGTATAGACTTTTGAATCTGGATGCAGTTCTAGTTGAGTGTAAGCATGACTAAAGTCTAATTCAGTGAATTTGTCTCCTCCTGCCAAATTCAAAGAAATTTCCTCAATGTTAGGTATAGGGTACCTATTTAGCTCTATTTGCTTATTCAGTGTAGTTTTATAATCTCCACAAATTCTTATAGAACCATCCTTCTTTAACACTGGCACAATAGGTGTCGCCCAATCGGAATAGTCTACCTTCTTTATAATGCCATTAGATTCCAATCTACTTAGCTCATTTTCAATTTTATTCCTCATTGCATAAGGTGGAACTCTAGCTTTGCAGTATCTTGGATTTGTGTCTTTAATGCTTAACTTCACTGTTCTATCATTTAGTAATCCTGGATTACCAAAAACACATTTATTTTCAGATATAACTTTATCTAGTGAAGTAAGACTAGATTCTTTTACATTCTTCAATGAACAAATACTCTCCCAATTTAACTTAAGATCACTTAACCAGTTCCTACCTAGTAATGGCGGTCCATTTCCTTCAACCACAAGAAGAGGAAGTTTAACACTTTGACCATTATAACTTACATGAACCATACACTCTCCTATTACCGGAACATTGTCACCAGTGTATGTTGTTAGACACTTGTGACATGGCTGTAGAGACACTGATCCTCCTATGACAGCGTCAAAATCTTTCTTTGTTATGACTGTTAGAGATGCTCCAGTGTCCAGTTGGAAGCTGATGCTCTTACCGTTGATATTAACTTGTACATTGATGGGAGCATGACTTATTGATTTCACAGAGAACAGGCTGAAATCCGGCTGCAAATCAATTTGAGCATTTTCACAGGTAGAGTGGTTCATTGGTTGGGTTAGGTAGTCTTGGTGAGAGTTAACATAGTGCTGCTTTTGGTTGCGGTACTGTCTTGACTGGCTAGATTTAGCAACAGACGAAGACTTTGCAAAGCAGGCCTTGGCAATGTGACCTTGCTTACTGCACTTATAACAAGTTGCAGACTTGAACTTGCACCGATGAGATGCATGGGGACCTTTGCATCGATGACATTTTTGATAATTATTGCTAGATTTAGATCTAGGATTTGAACGAGCAGGCTGTTTAGCATAAGTTGGAATGCTCTGATGGGGTTGATGTTTATTGACTAACCTGCTGTTTATTGCATGGATCCCTGAAGGCGTTAGAGATTTCGCCGCATCTGATGACTGCTGGATTGAAGTTGCAAGTTGTATTGCTTTTTCCAATTTTAGATCTGACTCGAGCAGCAACTTTCTTTGAATATCAGGGCTGTTTACACCTGTCACAAACTTTTCACATAATCTGTCAGACAGCGTGTCTCCAAATTCACAAAATTCACTTAAATGACGTAAAGCAGCAACATATTCTGATATTGACTCGTTTGGTTGACGAGTCCTACTGTCAAATCTAGCTCGACATAGAAACTTTGATGGGGTAGGCGCATGGTGGTCTGTTAGCAATTTGCTCAGCTCGTTAAAGCTCTTGGTATTTAGACTGGCTGGTGCGCATAAGTCTTTTAGTAGCCTAAATTGTTGAGGCCCTATGACTGTTAACAAAACAGCTCTCTTTTTGGCTTCTATCGTCACGTCGTTAGCTTCTAGGTAAAAGCTTAACCTCTCTAGGTAATCTTGAATGATTTCATCATTCGCATCAAATTGTTTTATTTGGCCATACAGCGCCATAATTCTAGAAATAATTAGCTAATAAGCTCTAGCAAACCTCTTTTTTGCGTAAATAGGTGCTCTTTCTAGTAGATGTTTATCCTTCGTCGCCAAATGAGGTGGATTGTAATGACTGACGAGAAGCCGCGTTGGTTGTTAACAATCTTTATTATGTACAGACGCCATGTTGGTAAGAGAGAGCAAGTGAGAAGTGGCGAGAGACTTATATACATAACAACATGTAAGGGACATCACTCAAGATAACAATATAAATATAATACTAATACAGAAGAGTGAGTTCCCTTGACCTCACAATTATTTCAATCTATTACAATTGATGATTTACAAATCTAATTCAACTAATTGTTAAATATGCTTGAGAGCAATATATTTTGATTCATTACCAAACTCATCAATGATAAACAAAAAAACCCACCCTAATCCACACCCCCAGCTAAATAAAGATGTCCCTCCACTCTACAACTGCTAAACCTTTCTCCATGCTAATGTGCAATCTTTAAGTTCTTTTGCCCTCCCAATGCTTCACCTCAGCTAATTCATACTACCCTCACAACCCTAAGTTTATCTCTCCTAACCCCACTAATCTGCATGTTATTTGAATAGCTACTGCCTTCACAAAATCTATCATTCCTTTGGACCCTCTAAGTCTATTAAAATTTGCAAGTGCTGTGGCTATGGCCACTCTCTTTGCACCTACCAAAATATATTTAGGAGAGTAGGTCCACACAACTGAATGAAAATATTCATTGGCTTTCTGGGTCATTCCCATCAGGCATCGTGACAAATGTTTTTCATTATTCAGCCTTTCATAGATTAGCTTGACAAATTTAGCCACAGTTTGATTCAGGTATTTCAAGCTCGATCTGTGGCTAGTCACAGTTTCACCCAAAGCTATTGGTTTGTTTAAAAAAACACCACGACTGGATTCCTTTTGGGCAGAGGTGGTGTCTGGGTTCAGCATCTGTCGACGAGTGATAAAAAGTTGCCCAGATTTTTATCCTTGAGCACTGATGTTGAAGAATTTTCACTCAGGATTGCATTCTTATAGTATATCTGTAGGGTTACAATCTATGCCTGTAGAAATACAATTTTTATTAGGACTTAGGCATCTAAGAAAATTGCTGAACTCAAAATACAAGGTAAAAATGTGTAGTTAGTGAAACAATATCGTGTCAAGCTTCCATAATGCCACCCCTCTTTTCTTCTCATTGGATAGTAAGCTTCACAGAGCAGTCCCAAGTCTTTTGGAGAAAGTAAGGTGACATATTTTGGAGTTTCCTTGGTCCCCAGTCTTTTGGAGACATGATTTACACATTCTTCCTTTTCTATTGAAGTATCCCCATAAGGTGACATATTTTGGAGCTTCCTTGGTCCCTGCTGACCCAGTGGGGTTTGCACAGTTGTGCCGAGTTGTGAAGTTCTCTGGGTGTTTCTTCCGTAGTTCCCTCTCTATAGTTGCCCAAGTCTAAATGAAAAAAAAATTCATTACAAAATGATCATGTAAAATTACATTGTTCCTTAAACTTAAAAGGGCAAGCAGAATTCCCTCAGTAGGTCACCATATAGGCCTATATACTGATCTGGTAATAGATAATATTTGCTACATGTGATAATTTACTTACAAAACAAATCACATGTTTAAAAAAATGGAATAGATCTAGAATCTAGTTCATTTAAATTGTTGTATAACAACATCCTATTTGTGAAAATTCCTTAAATATGCTTCCAAAGGACTTTTAAACTATTTAAAGTAAAACAATCGCTTCTGAAAAAAAAAATTTATTTAGTAAAGATATACCCATACCCCTTCAAAGTTTGAAGTGCTCTCTTTCCCCCCACTGGAGATACAGTTAGGAAGGAAAAACAACCAAACATTCCATCGGATTAAATCTCAACATACTTGACTGACGCTAGCAAACAACATGGCCTCATACTAATAATACTATCATGCAAAATGAAACTCTACCATGGGAAATTCTGCCTTAGGTCACAAAAGGGTCTGGAGAGTGTTGCATTTTAAAAATGTGTTAATTTTAGCTAATTGATTTTTTATTAACTTGGGGGTCGTGCATAAATGACGTAGGGAGAGAGGGGGGTCCGTAATTTTGTGACGGTGTGTGATGATGGGGGGGGGGGGTTCAGATGGCGCGACTTCACACTTTTGCATTATAAATAAACCGGGAGTGATCTACCCTAAACTTTCTCGAATATTCTTATATAACACTACAGGGGATGGCAACTCGGGCTATAGACATAATTTTTAATCCATTTTAAATACTTAAAGTTTTAAAAATAGAATAAAATCTCGTAGACAAATTAATTGCACACCAAGTGAACGTAAAATAAAAAAGCGCATAATAGTGCGCAATATTATTAGTACTTTTAAAATTTACATTAGTTTTTTGAGAAATCGGAAGTAGCGTAAAGTACTACTTCCAGTCAACGGAAATTACTCAAAATATAACAGAAGGTAGAGAATTAGATCTTTTACTTACATGTGAAATTTCATTTATCTATCTGAAATAGTACTCAAGTTATAGGCTTTTGAAAAATTCAAAGTAGGAAAAGTACCACTTCCGGTTATCGGAAATCGCTCAAAAGTTGATACGGATCTACGATTTTGATAAAATACTTATATATGAAAAATTTCATCAACCTAGCTGTAACGGTACTCAAGTTATCGTGTTTACACACGGACAGACAGACACACAGACAGACGGACAAGATTGCAAAATTATGTTTTTCCGTATCAGTGAGGTGTAAAACGTCGAGATTTGTAAAAATCTTGATTTTTTTTTTGCACGATTACAAGACTTTCTCTATAGGCTACTTCGTATATACGAGAAAGTAAAAAGCAATGTTAGAAAACAAATTTAGACGTTATTTTGCGTTTTAGAAAACTGTTTTGATAATTTGAAATAGGAATCGATTAAAATACTCTAATTTGACAGAGTTCAGACAAGATTTTGGAAAAATATCGATTTTTTAAGAAAAATTCAACTGCAATTTTGAGGTGGGGGTTATAGGCTGAGGTGTGAAGTAATTTAGGGGGGGAGGGTCTGGCTTTTTGTGACGATGTGTGACGGAGGGGAGGGGGGAGGTAAAAATCGTCAAAAAAAAGCGTGACGTCATTTATGGATGACCCCTTGTCAAATTTAATAGAGACGGGCTAATCCAGGTTCCTTATAAAGGGACTGTACTCAATTATTTCGCCAGTCATCCTGGCTTGGCTATTCCCCCCTTGGACGGAAAAACAATATTTGCTTTGATTAGTACGTAAACTTTTCGTCGAAAGTCATCTTGATAAAATCATCATCATCATTCCTTTGTGGCCCCTGTGGAGCAAAGGGCTGCAACTACACATTTCCAGCGGACTCGGTTTTGGGTTGCTCCCTTAACCTGTGCCCATGTGAGCCCAGCTGTTTTTGCCTCTTCCTCAACCGTTCTTTTCCATGTTTTCTGTGGCCGGCCCACTTTCCTTTTTCCCTGGGGATTCCAGTCCATAGCATGTTTTGCAATATTTTCTTTTTCCCTTCTTAACGTGTGTCCGATCTATCCCCATTTACGGGCAGAGGCGTAGCTATGGGGGGGGGGGGGGGGGCGGCAGGGGGGTACATATGTCCCCGGGCGCCGACCTCAGGGGGCGCCAAAATGGGTTGTAAAAACAAATTAAAATGTCATTTTAGCTGCATTTTTGCATTATAAATAGTTTGACGGGGGTGCAAATAAAAAAAAATTTCTCCCGAGGGGCGCCAAATTGAAATTACGGGCCTTGATATATTTTTCTATTGGCTGTTGCTTTAAAATTTGCCACAGGTCTTTGTTTGATATTTTGTCTGGCCATCTTATTTTAAGTATATGTCGTAAGCATTTGTTTATGAACGACTCTAGCCTATCAGTATTTGTCTTTGTAACCCTCCGAGCCATAGAGCAATACTGCCTTGACATTTGTGTTGAAAATCTCAATTTTGCTCCGGGGGGGGGGGGGTTGGGGGAAATGTAGACTTCTCTTCGGGGGGGGGGGGGCGGACACTGTTAAAAGTATATATTTTCTATATAAATTAAATTTCGTTTGGGGGGGGGGGCAGAGCCCCCCGAAGAGATGCCTGGAAGAAACTCTGTTCTGCGGTAGTTCAACCGAATGCTCGTTCTTGATTGCAGTAAAAAAAATGTCTAGCAAGATACACATTTCCCGCATTTAACTCGCTAAGCTGGCCTATCGCTGTCTATATTTTTTGTATTCATAGTAACGCCCCCTTTTTAAACATGCTTTTTATAGACATTTTATTTTGATCATGTGACTTGAGTCGAGATGATAAGCAAAAGAAAAGAATAGATCTAGACTAGTGAATTCAGTGTGTCCCTATTCTAGAACTAAGCTAAATTCTAAATGGTAGGCCTATTATTTTGAATATTTCTCATTTTTTCATTTGACATTTACTCATTTAGTTGTGATTTAAGTTTGCTAGAGTGACACTAGCTAGCAGCTAGAGCTAGAGTATAATAAAAGTAGGAAACAATAACAAACAAGTAGAACAACCAGCCGATCCTACACTATTCTCAACGACACTGTCGTTGAGTTGTTTATCAACAGTGTCGGTATATAATAACGCTATAGATTTTTTCTCATTTGATTCTGTCGTTGAGACTCTAATTATAGTTATAAACTGTAAAAACTAGCTAACGGAATAAAACCATTTCGATTAATTAATCGCTTACAATATTTAATATAAGAAAAATTAAACAACAATTCATTTTACAGAGCTAATAATAATTAATATTATAAAAAATGTATCTTCTGTCTTTAAAATTGAAAATTAAATTATTTTTAGCAATATAAATTAATACAGTGGATTGCTGAATTTAATTGTGATCATAGTTATGATTAATTTTAGAGATTGTATGATTAATTTATACACAATTTAGAATTACAGAATATTGATTATTCGGTACAGAAAACATTAGGGTAGAGATTACTAAACGATATAATATAGGATTATGTAATATAGAATATATTAGTATATTATTATAGAATCTAGGCTATACAACAAGTAATACATGATATGATTGCATAATAGAAAAAATACATAATATAAAAGCCCATTTTTTAATCGAATTTAAGACTCATTTCGTTTACAATATGTTATTACAAATATAAAATTGCAGAATACGTAATAGCTATTTTTATCGAATTTATACATAGAATGTGCTATATAATCTTAAGAACATGATTATGTAGTGGCGTAGGTACAAGGTGTGCCAAGGGGCTATACCCTCCCCCGATATATATATATATATATATATATATATATATATATATATATATATATATATATATATATATATATATATATATATATATATATATATATATATATATATATATATATATATATATATATATATACATATACATATTTACTGTACTCAAGTAGTACCCCTAACCAGAGGCGTCACAAGGTTGGGGGGCGGGGCTGAGGACTGCGCAAGGTGGCAAAATTTCGGGGGTGACACCATGGCGAAAAATAGCAAAATATATAGAAGAAGTAAGCATTTTGCCAGTTCAATAAATGACTAATGAGAGTTAACTGTACTAATAACTGACTGCAGATTTAAAAAAAAATATACAATTAACTGTGCACGTTTAAAAACTATCACCCAGGGGGGGGGGTGAGGGGAGATGACACAAACTGCAAAATGTACAGGTAAATACATGCTTGTTGAATTTTTGGATAACAGATTTGCTAAGCGACGACCGGAGAGAGGCTGATACCAAAATCTAATATTTTACGATGAAAACAATGCTTTTTTTCACATGAATTAATAGGTGGATTATGTGCAAAATTTGACGCCATTGGGGAAAATGGGAAGTCACCAAATGTAGCAATAAATATATCGATTCTATATATAGATCCCTATATAGGGTATATATACGTAAAAGTAGATAGCGGTTTAATCCCGTTCATCCGCTCGCCATAAAACTTCAGGGGAGGTTTTTTTTTTATTTTAACAGGGCGGCGCTCCTGGAGGGTGCAATTTTTCTCTACACAGTTTGTAAAAAACAAAACGGATGCTGTTTGACATCGTTTATCTGAGTGCCGTTAAACTTTCGAGAGTTAATGAAAACACTCACGAGAAGGTTTCTGCGAAAACAAAAATTAAAATTTATTATGGGCGTTTCCCTGGAGGGTGCGATTTTTGTTAATAAACGGCTTGGCGCCTGAAAATCCAGGGCGGCGATAATAAAACTGCATGGGGGCTAAGGTAAAAAAGCAACAACAGGCGCAGCCGCCGGCGCCCCGGATATTACGTAACCCGAAGCGCCCCGTGCTACCATGTGAACACTATGACGCCTACGTTCGTTTTTTTTTTTTTAAATTTATACACTAAAGACACGATGGGCAACAATAATTTTTGACTATATGGAATCAGGCGCGTCTGCCGGCGCCCCGGCAGGATGCGATTTGGCGCCCTGGGATATCCTAAGGTTGTGTTAAAGAGCACTCTACAATATTGACCCTGTGGCACACGACATTCGATGACAATTCGTTTGACCCGGTGCGCCACTGGCTTCGGGAGGAACACTATGAGTTTTAAAAGAGCGCCCTACAGTAGGGAAATTTTTTGTCTACTGCACCACTGGCGTGTGGTCTAGCGCCCCTGTGTGGGTCCCTCATAAACACTATTGCGCCTACGTTCGTTTTAAAGAGTGCGATACATTATGGATACAATGGGCTACTGTGTGCGGTAGAATTTGCGCCTCAACAACTATGATGAAAGCAATATAACACCGGCTTTGATTACATTTAAATTGTTTAGATTTACAAATCAATGTCAAGCGTAAAAAAATACGTGATTGCTAATGTAATTATGGAATCCTCTTAAAATATTGCGTCAGTCTGTCTTCTGAGACCGCAGCAACGCGCGGGACGGGTACGCTGGTTTAATATATATTTCTTCTATATAAATAATTCTCTTCATGGATACCATAGAAAACACCAAGCTGTAAGCGCCCCTAGCAGCCCCCTCTCTTTCTCTCTATCCCTACCACCCCCATCCCTACATGGTCTGGTGAGCTGTGGTTCAAGCTAAATGTTTACAATCGTAGAGTCGGGTTTAGTGACAGCTATTAGGGGCAGATAATTTAGTTTGAAACGATTTTAAACTTAGTGGAGGTAACTCAGAGGGGGCTGCTTTCACGAGGAGGGGGGGTAGGATTTTTGGGAAAGGAGGGTGGGGAGGGGGGGGGGGTTATCGTCCTTAACGAGCTACTGATAGTGTTTTAAAGCAAATATTTTCAGTGGCAGCATTGTTACTGTCGAATTCACAAATTATGAATTACTGAAAAGTAGAAAATGAAACAACTAAATAGCGGCGTATGATAGCGGCTCGTAAAATATAAAACACAGTGTAAATACCTTTGTTATACCTACGGAAAATAATAATATGTAACATGGATTCCTGAAATTTTGCGCTGCTTTAATTTTTAACGTTGGGATCCTCCATCAACATCCATACTCTCCTTTAGTATGTTCAGGCTTTTTTTTCATTTATGGGAAAGGACGATCGGAAAGTGTGACGACACATTTTTGCTTTCATCCGTTATTTCGGGCTTTAAAAGATTGCTTTTGGTATTAATTCATTTATTAACTCAATGTTTATCGAGGTCAGTACATATTATAATAAACCGGGAGTGATCTGCCCTAAACTTTCTCGAATATTCTAATATAACACTACGGGGAATGGCAACTCGGGATATAGACATGATTTTTAATCCATTTTAAATACTTAAACTTTTTAAAATAGAATAAAACCTCGTAGAAAAAAGAATTGCACACCAAGTGAACGTCAAATAAAGATGTGCATAATAGTGCGTAACATTATTAGTACTTTCTAAATTTACGTGCGTTTTTTGAGAAATCGGAAATAGCGTAAATTAGTACTTCCTGTCAACGGAAATTACTCAAAATTGGACAGAAGGTGGAGAATTAGATCTTTTACTGACATGTGAAATTTCATTTATCTATCTGAAATAGTACTCAAGGTATAGGCTTTCGAAAAATTCAAAGTAGAAAAAGTACCACTTTCGGTTATCGGAAATCACTCAAAAGTTTATACGGATCTACGATTTTGATAAAATACTTATATATGAAATTTCATCAACCTAGCTGTAACGGTACTCAAGTAATCGTGTTTACACACAGACACACACACAGACATACGGACAAGATTGCAAAATTATGTTTTTCCGTATCAGTGAGGTGTAAAACGTCGAGATTTGTAAAAAATCTCGATTTTTTTTTTTGCACGATTACAAGACTTTCTCTATACTTCGTATATACGAGAAAGTAAAAATGCAGTTTCATGGGAACGGCGGAGGGGGTTGTGTTGAGGTGTGGTGTTTTTAAAGAGAGTAATGGGGGGGGGGGGAAGCGATCAAGATCTGGCTTTTTGTGAAAATGTGTTACAATTAGAGAAGGGGGGTTGGGTGCAAAATCGTCTGAAGAGTGAGTCTTCGTTAATGGGTGACCACTTTATGATTGTATATTGACGTCACCATCATTTTGGGCGGTGGCTTTATGTGACGATATGTAACGAGAAAAAAGAGGGTTGAGTTAATGGCGTAGGATTTATTTTGCATTTTTTAAGGATACAAATAATAAAAACACTGCTTATTTTGTTTTACATGTGTGACGACATTGTGTTAACCAAATGTATTGAATAGTAGGACTTACAGATTATTAGTTCTCTCCCCCCCTGAAGCAATTACCCCTTGTCATTTACCCCCCGCCAAGGAGGACATCTCCCCCCCCCCCCCCCACGCACACACCTCTTAAGGTACAGCTGGGGTTAGGGTTATGGTTAGGGTTACGACTAGGGTTAGGGTTTGGGTTAGCGTTAGGGCTAGGGTTAGAGTTAGGGTTAGCGTTCTGGCTAAGGTTAAGATTATGGTTAGGGTTACGGCTAGGGTTAGGGTTAGCGTTAGGGCTAGGGTTAGAGTTAGGGCTAGAGTTAGAGTTTGGGCTAGGGCTAGCGTTCGTGCTAAGGTTAGGGTTAGCGTTAGGGCTAGGGTTAGGGTTAGCGTTCGGGCTAAGGTTAGGGTTAGCGTTAGGGCTAAGGTTAGGGCTAGGGTTAGATTCAGAATTAGAGTTAGTGTTATGATCAGGGTTAGGATTAAGGCTAGGATTAGGGTTAGTGTTATGGTCAAGGTTAGGCTGAAACCTAAGTCTAGAGTTGGTTTTGATTATGTGTTAAGTTTTAGGCTGAGGTGAATGCTTAGGGTTTGGTCATTTTTTTATCGATTAGGATTAAGGAAATACATAGGTATAGAGTTTGAGTTAGGATCATAACTTGAGGCCGGGGGGGGGGGGGGGGGGGGGATTCTCCAGGTGGGTTATTGACAAGGGGTAATTGCCCCGGGGGGTAAATACGGTGGGGGGTCTCCTCCGGGGGGGGGATAATTGATGGGGTGGGGGTAATGTCATGTAGCCAGGTCCACTATTAGAAAGCCAAGATTCCAAACTTTGTAGCCTTATGTATGTAGGTAATCTAATCTCATACAAGTTCTTGAAAGCAACATCAAAGACGAGAAATAAGAAGAGCCATCGTTGTCGGCTTATTTAACAGGGAAGTCTTAGTCTAAATCAATCCACGACAATGTCTTTAAGACAATAAACCTTAACTTTGCTTGAAATAACAATATCGTTCTTCATTCAGTCACTCAACATTATGGCTTCACTGAACTTTGTCATTGAAATGCATGTGACATGTGTAGTTTGAAATGTGTGTCTGTTAAAATTGTACAGTTGATACCGAATATATCCAGCCTTTTTCTTCTTCGTTCAGCTGCTTTTCTTTCTGGATTTCTTTTCTTATCTTTTGTCAATCCAAGAACAAGTGTTGTATCCCCAAGATAGGTTGCTATGCCCAACTATAGAGCCTCATCTACACGGGAGATTGAACTCAGGACTTCTCGGTTTAGCAACCACGAACTTTACAAGTTCTTGATTTTGGTATTGGCGTGTCAGTTTTCTTCTTTATTTAGTCGACATCTAAAGTTAAACAAAAACAGTTGCCTACCTCAGCAAAAATCAATGTAGGCCAATTATGGCCAGTGTAGCAATTAGCAACATCAAAGTTGATTTGAATTCCATGCAACACTCATTCCATACTTCTCTAGTGTGGAGGTCTTGCTTATTAATATTATCCTGTTTGTTTGATACTTTTCTTTAACTTAATAATATTAACCATAGGCACTTTTTGCCTGGAGTACAAACTGGGTCACAGTATTCTCTGGTAAACAATTAAGTTCTTTTCCAAATATATGCTCAGCTAATAGAAATAGCATTCCTAGATTATTTTTTTTTTTTTTTTTTTTAAAGGGCTTCAGCTGTTTTAATGTCAAGTTGTGCTGGGAATACTATAACTACATACAACCCTTTTCAGCTTTCAATCACTTGCATCTTATGTACAAAGTAAGAAAACCAAATACATCAAATTTTGAGAAATAATTTATTTATGAAACCTGACAATTGCATATAATTATAAAGCCAAACATTAATATATCAGGATTATTGCAATTATCACCATTTGCAGATTCTTGTTTAACTATGGTAGATGGAAGTATTAGTTGCCTTTTACATCACTTTTCACTTCCTGAAACAAAACAAAATGATTTTCTTAATCATCCATCTGAAATAATAAAATTAGCAAAAAAAAAATAATCTTTAGTTTAAATTAGTTTAATACATAAAACAAAACAAGAAAAAAGTGATTGAATGAGATGAATCATGGCATAGATATCTATAAAATTTTGCTTTAGTGATAAAGGGGGAAAAATTGAAGTTATTTTAAGTGAAACATAAGCTAGAGAAATAAACTATTAGGCCTAATTTAAATAATTTAATTCCTTTCTCCCAAAACACTACATGTATCCTTAAAAAAAGAAAACTTAAAATTTATCAATATTTACCTTGTGTAAAAATTCTTATGTACATCTACTGTATCAGCTTGACGCTCATTAGGTATGCCTAGTTCCTGTTGAGCAGTTAAGACAGATTAAGTAAATAATTCAAATTTGTAAGACAAACCACTAAATGATACTGTTTTATATATATATATATATATATATATATATATATATATATATATATATATATATATATATATATATATATATATATATATATATATATATATATATATATATATATATATATATATATATATATCCTTCCTGCAAATCAGCATATTTTGCAAAACAAATATTTAAAAAAAATACATAATGATATTGTATCAATCATCACCACTGACTTGGTTTTACTAGGTAAAATATTTTTTAAATACAATATTTATACAAATAAAAATCTATCTCAATCAACATGTTCAAAATAAACCAAAGCAAACTTGTGATAACTTACCTGATTAATGTTTGAGAGGATTCAACCAGTTCTCGCCACTGAAGCAGATTAGATGCATGTGTTATAACACTTGTGATATACTGATTGCCATTTTGTGCACTTTAAGTCCTGGAGATCTATGTTGTAGGCATAGACTGTTAAACCTGGATAGTAATATTATAGAAGTAAATTATATCTAGTATAATATAAATATTTTAAAATATAAATGACACTAAATTATATTTATCATTATTGGAAATAAAAATGGTACAATTAAGTTATAAAAAAAACAAATTATAAAATTTAAAGCAGCTTATTAATAATTGTCATACCTTTTCCTACTTTTATGTCAAATGTAAGAGGTAATAGAGAAAGAACATCTTGTGTCATTTAGTATGCTGTAGTCTTATTACTGGTAAAAATCAGATCTTCCCTTTTTTCTGGATGAACCTGTAAAAGAAAAAGAGAAATTACAACATGGATAAACACAATGAATATCATATCTAATCCTCAACTAGTTATCACCCCAATCCTAACCTCATTTTTTAAAACCAATTTCTAAATATGTTTTCAGAACAAATTTATGTTAAGTCTACCTATTTTAATGTTCAGAATACTAATATTTATCAAAACTACCTCCAGTTGAAATTCAAGATACCTTTATAAAAAGTTATTATGACTTTAACTTTGTGTAGTTGTTATTTAGGCTATTTGTTTAATTTATATTATTTAAATTAATATTTCATGCCTTGTTTTAAAAAGATCTACAAGTCTACTTTTGATTTTATGGTATAATCTGATAAAAATTAGGCTGCTACATCTGAAAACTAAGGTCAATGCAAAGACTTCCAAATTAACGATAAGTAGGCTTGTATAGATATTGTATATAATTACTAGCCCAATAATATTACTCTACGACCAATGTATAGGACTTAATGTATCAGACCTAATTCCTATAATTAGGCCTACTAATCATAAAATAATTAATAGATCTAACAGTAGGATAATTACAATTATGGGCCTTAGCTGACATAGAGAGCTGAATACTTAACTAAACATTTTTAAAAATTATAGTAAGCTAAGTGAGTTGAATTATTTTATTTAGATAGGCCTAGGCTATAATATACTCTATAGCAGTCTATAGTGATAGTCGCAGAGTAGCGTATATCATAAAAATTTCAAATTAAATCTATAAGCAACATTAAGCCTCTGCCTTGTTGCCTAATTAAAAACTAAAGCCTATTAAGCCTTTTCCTAATAAGCCTTTGGCCTAATTTAAATAACAGCCTATATAATAATATATAAATAGGCTAAACTACTTGTAAGACCTAATAGACTAATGACTAAGAGAGTGCTAGGCCCCTTTCCGATATTATATAATAAATGCTTGATCGATATCATAATATCTAACACTGATTACATTAATTTACATAAGGCTATACCATCTTAACTATGGCTAATACTTTTTCTACTAATATAATAGGCTATCTCTAGTTTAAACTTAGGCCTAATAGTAATTAGTAATTATAATTAAGTAGGCCATTTTATGACATTTATAAAATTTTTAGTAGATGGCCGAGCCTTAAATTTAAATACTAAAATAGATTTAGCATACTATGCCTATTGTTGGTCTAATTAATAATTTATTTTTCATTTAGAATTTTAGATCTCCAAAAGATAGGCCTAGGTCCTAAATAAATTATTTTTATTTTATTGAGCCCGCCTTAATGTATAAGATGTGATCTGTTTTTTTAATAAAAATAACCCTACACAATACTAGTGATTTAACTAATATCTAGTACTACTTTAGGCCTATTTAATTATTTATTAGTAGGCTGAATAAAATCTAAAGCTATACTTTATTACTATATTTGCCTATTAATCTATAATTAATTTATGTTTTCTTTCAATACATTCATAGTAGATCCTGTGGTACCTCAACATTCTAGTGCCTCGACATACCAGATTTTTTAAATACGAGCAGTTGAGCGAGTAATATTTCGCTTTGAGTTACGCGCAAAATTTGAGATACCGTATTTCACAGTTCATGTAAAAGAAATACCCCCAAAAAGATGCAAATGATTATTTATCGCAGCTATTTAATTATAATAATAAGCGTCTTATTCATATTTGCAGCATTATGAAAGGGAGAAAGAAATAAACTTCCTAAACAAGTTTTATTTTAAGCTACCAGCACATGAAAGTGACTTAAATTAAGCATGGCAAAAAAGAAGAGAAAAGCTGTCACAAAAATTAAGCTAACGTAATAATTTTATTTAGTATTTAGGCCTTACGTTTAAGTCTTAAGTGCTACAATGCTCAGTGAATTTTAGCCATTAATCATTTAATGGCATTAAGTTTAGGAATGATGTGTACTTGTGTAGCTTTAGTATATTTTTAGACCTAAGCCTAAGCTTGTAGATATAGATCTACAAACAATTTGAAATAGAAGAGATTTAAAATTGAGTAGATCCTAAAGGACAGCTATGCCACAGAAATAATTATTAATTATCTTTCTATCTAGTCAATCTAGACTAGTGCTACTAGATCTACTACTGAAAAATTACTAGATTTTCTAGATCTAGATTCTATCATTTACTTTCGACGCACTAGGCATACTTTTAACTTTTTCTCTCTAGTCAATAATGTAGATTTCTAGATCTAAATATAAATCCTGATCTTGTAGATTTGATTTACGTAGGTTTTACATCAGTGTAAATCGTTGATCAAGTAGATCTAGTCTAGATCTGGACTAGGTCTCGTCAAAACAAAATGGCTGGAATATTAGCTTCAAAACACCTACAGTTTATGCTTTCCTAATTGTGGAGAGCATGTTTAATTATTGTTTTATTTTCAACGACAGTGTTGACTGAGAAACCACCAAAGGGTTTTATTCTCAGCGACACAGTCGGAGAGAGGCTCAACGATTCTGTCGTTGAGATGATCCGCATGGGGTGGAACAACACATCACATTTCATCACATTCACAACAACAAGGGTTAGTTATTAAATTAACTTTAAGACAGTTATTAACTTATATAGTAATATATAGGTACCGGTGTCCGATAATGAAATCTTCTGATCTTTTAAAAAAGGGTTGTTGGGTTGTTAGTAGTATATTGTAATCTTGGCTAATTTTAATATTATTTATTTAGGTTAGAAATTAGGGTTAGGCGAATGGTAGGTAGGACCAGGGTTTGGGTTAGGGACAGGGCTAGCATTGACATTAGCCAGCCATGTGTGTATTTCTCATTTAACTAATAAAACTATCAGTAATCTAACACCCCTTTTTTAAAGAAGATTCCATTATCAGTATCAGACACCGTTATAAACATAGGTCTTAGACAGAGTTGACTACTCTACTAACTACTTAAACTGCTTCTAGAATCTATATACTATTCTATACTTAGGATCTAGACTTAATTATTAATTAAAATTATAACGCTAGACCAAGCCATCCCAATAATATATTAGGCCCTAAAGAAAAGAGGGACGATATTACAAATCGTCCGTTTGAATCCCGGTCAGAACGTCCCCCCGGCTTGGCCTCAACCAACCGGCTGGCTTGTTGCATTGAGTTAAATATAAACTCAAAACAATAATGTAAACAATCTCTTTTCAGTGGGTCAGGCCAGATACCATGCATGCACAGTGCTGTGTATCGTGCCTTTACTTTTCATTATTTGAGTCAGGTACCCATTAGAGCTGGGTGGACCTTTTAAGGACATGAGCCATGGTTCTGAACTCAAGACTTTTGAATTAGTAGTAGCATGCTCTACCATTCTACATTTCTAGTTAAATTAGCTATATATGTTGCATGTACATTAGAAAGAATTGTTTGGCCCGCTGCCGTGTTGGGAGAAAGAAAGTGTAAACCAACAGCATCCACTTATTCATTCACCACCTCCTTACTCCACTAAAAAATAATTTAGCAAAAGGACAAGCCACTCCTACTCTCTTCACATTATATTATTTGTGTAGTGCCCTTTGTATGTACTTTTGTCTGTACCTTTGTCAGCTGGTATGTGATGCAAAGTCAGCAGACTATACTAAGTAAAAGTATTAATTTAATTGTGGTGTATTATTGTGGCATGTGTATACATTTTTAAAAAATCTGGTTTTTTTCCCATTTTTAGTTTTGGCAGTATCATTTTGCCAATACTTCAAATCTAAGTAAGTTTTAAAATATAGTTATTTATGATATATGATTAATTAGTGGGGAATGTGCTAATTGTACAATTTTCCCCCCAGTGAAATGGCAGGGGTCAAGTCTAACGGATTAACCCATATTTTTGTTGAACTAGCTGGACTTGAGGAGTTGAGTTTACCTTTGTCAAGATCAGCCAGGCTTAAGGTACATTAAATATCAAGTGTTGTTACAATTTTTATGCAGAAATAGTGTTTAGACATTTTCTTTTTCATATAGCCCTGGCTATCATTATTTTTGTTTTAAATTAATATATTGCCTTCATTAAAAAAATCTATTTCAGTATACATGCATATCTGTATCTAAAAAGTATGTGGCTTTGGGATCTAATACTGGCGGTGTCTACATTTTTAGCAGAGACACTCTGAAATATCTTCAAGTTGTCTTTGGAGATACAGTAAGTTAGTAGAAATAGATCTTATTTACTCTTGAAAATTATCACTAATTTCTCAGATTTAAGGGTATACAAAAACAACTCATATTATTTCATCTAAGTTGTGGCCCCTAACAGTGTTGCTTCTCCTTTTTAGGATGCTAACTCTGTTACCTGTGTGAGTTTAGCCCCCTCTGACCAACATGTTGGTTTTGCCTTGAGGTTTGTTTTATCAAAAATTTGTACTATGACAACACATTGATACTCTGTATTAAAAACAAAAAGCTATAAAAACTAAATATTTAAACAACAGTATTACTTTTATCATATACCATATACACATTTCATGTTTGGCCCTGTAAATTTATATCTTATTGAGCATTGTTGATCTGGAAAAAGGAAAATCAGAATTTAGTCTAAATAAATAAAATTGCCTTCTCTAAAAATGTGTTAAGGCCTAACTATAATGAATACTAATACCTACTAATTATGACAAAACGTTTTATATGATCTCACAGCACTGGCCATGTTGCTGTCTTTGAACTAAATATAGAAAAAAGAGCAAAACCTGAGAGAATCCGACACACTCAAGATCATTTAGGTCACCACATTAAGACCATCACATGGGACTCAATATCTTCCAAAATGTTTGTTGGTGATGAAACTGGAAAGCTCTCCATTGTATTTATACCATCTGCTAAGGTTTTTACTTTTTTTGTGTGGTTATTCTTAGCTATTTTTAAAAGTAAATGCTTAATTTTTTAAAAAGTTCTACGCATACAATTTTTGATGATTGAAGATACAGATTTCTGATAATAGATTCTTCCATAAATAGTTATGTTATGTTGTTGGAAGTATTGTAATCTTGACTAGTTTTATGGTTAGAAATAATGGTTATGACTTGGGTTGGGGGGTTAAGGTTAGGGATTGGGCTAACATTAACATTTTGTGTATTTTACTAAACTACCAGTAACCTGACACCCCTTTTTTTAAGAAGATTCTGTTACCAGACACTGATATACAAAAATCCCCCAAAAATGTCTAGGTTAAATTTTTTTTCTAATTATTTTATTACTTTGTTTATTAATTCCCATCCATAGCCTACACATTTATATTGCACTTGCAGGGGAAGACACTTTTTGCTGGCCCATCTGAAATAATTGCATACCTTAATGCCTCTGTGTATCAAATGGAGTGGTGGAAGGACAAACTGCTTGTTTCAACAACATCTCATACACACTTTTTTGATACCATTAAGTAAGTTTTAATTTATGAAAATACTTCAATTTTTTAAATCCCTTTTTTTTTTAAAAAAACAAGTTGAATTGAAATAAATTATTTTAATTGTACTGAATAAAGTTGAAATAATCATTTACCCTTTTCAATTGCAGACATAATTACAGTACCATTGGAACAAAAAAGAGGTAGATTAAATATCTTTTAAAAAAAATGTGTGCTCACTAGATTAGTACATATTTATTCCATTTTTTGTGTTTGCTTAAAAATGTTTTTAGTAGTTTAGTAAAAAAAGGATCTCTCTTTAGACCTAACGATCCATGGGGCAGATGTAGTTGAGTTCATATGTTTCTTGACCTCGGCATATAAAGGGATAATGTGGTTAGCACTATGCCCAGCTGCCTTTACTTTCCCTAACGTGAGTTAGGTACCCATCAGAGTTGGGTGGAGTAGTATAGTAAAACTGAGTTAATATTTTCTCTTTTTTGAAACTGTAGCCATTACATTTATATTTGTTAAATTTTTAGAAAAATCATTAGCTATTGTTACAAAAATGCTCATGTTAATAATTTAATTTTAATTAATTTTAAGTTACATACAGTTTTTTTTTCTTAATTTTTTTTATGGAGTTTGTTTATCTAACAAAAGTATAATTGAATACAGAGATGGCGAATTTGGTTCTTGCTTTTTTCTGGAACCCAACTCCCAGTGTCCTGTTGTTTACTGTGCAAGACCAGGCTCTAGAATGTGGGAGGTAACATATTTTAATACTTCCCTTCAGGTTTGTTCTAGCCTTTAAATGCTCCAACATTTTAAATAAAATGGTTTTTATAAAAACTGAAGGAGTAGAATTAAATATATATATAAAACATTAGATAGTTATCTTCATTGATATAAAAAAATATCGAGTTATTGAATTTCAATTAAAGGACATTAGTAAACAGTGTGAAAAGTCTGCATATCGTTGTCATGATTCATAAAAAATAATGTTTGATTCTCTCAGGTAGACTTTGAGGGTAAAGTTCTGAACACACATCAGTTTAAGCAGCTTCTAGCCATACCTCCACTACCTGTTGTGAAGCTCAGGTAACTATATCAGCATATTTCTTGTAGCTTGTATTTAAAATAACTGACTGTAAGAGTCAATTATTGCAAGTTTTTACTTATTGATTTTTTTAATAATAAATTATTACAATTCTTTGATTTTTCAATTTCATTTAGCTCTGATAAATTTGAATTAGCAGTCAGTGAAAAAAATCCAGCGCAGTCAGTCAATTTTTATAAAATGTTCAGAGTTGGGTAAGTGCTAATCATATTTGCTAATTTATTTTTGTATTTTGTTTGTTACTCTCCACTTTTCATGTATTGTAATATTATATCCCATTCAATCCCATAACGGCCGTATCCGGCCGCTACCGCGTCAATCCCGCAACGGCCAAATCCGGCCGCAAAATACACGGCTCAGGCGTTGATAAACAGCAACGGAACTGTAGCCTATAAAAACGAAATCTCACGTCTGCGAGACTAGACGAGGCCAGGGGAGATTACTAAAAAATTTAATTTCAATTACATTGATCCATCTCGGAGATATCGTAGTTTTAAAAAATGGCTTTCAATTTTCTTACAAGTTTGATAAATGATGGCGCTGGACCCTCTCATTTGGATGAGGATATTGATCAGTTTGATAACGATGAAGAGTCTGATGTAGACTATGAATTAATAAATGATGAAGAAAGTGGGAATGTGCATTTTAGTGATGATGATGCTAGTTCTAGTAGTGATGGTGAGGGCACTAGGCCAAGAAGGAATGAACAATTCAATGAAGATGGTGATCGAGACTGGTCAACGATTTTGACTGAGGTACAGCTTCACGATTTCGTTGAACATGTTGGACCTTGTACTACAATAAATGCTGATGATTCTTTCACAGCATTTGATTACTTTTCAGTATTTATTCCTGAAGAGTTTTATGGACACTGTGTTACTGAAACAAACCGCTATGCATTGGAACGAGCTCTTATAAAACCAGATACAACATGGAAGCCTGTGGATATTGCAGACATCAAACTGTTCATGTACATAAACTTTATGTTTGGCATTCATCAGTTGCCCCATTATAAACTCTATTGGTCTACAAATGACCTACTAAATGTTCCAGCAGTGTCCAAAGTTATGTCAAGGAATCGATACGAAGCAATTGCTAAGTATTTTCACCTGAACAACAACGCTGTATTTATACCTCGGGGGACTGTTGGACATGATCCTATTTTCAAAGTCCGACCACTCTTTGACACTGTCCTCAATAATTCTCTTAAAAGTTTGAAGCCAGAGAAGGATATTTCTATTGATGAAGCAATGGTAGCCTACACTGGAAGGCTAGTGTTCAAACAGTACATAAAAAATAAGCCAAGTCCCTGGGGTATCAAGTTGTGGTGCGCTGCTGATCCACATTCTGGTTATTTGTATAACTTTGATGTGTACATGGGGAAATCAAATGTGAAAATGCCCAATGGACTGGGTTATCATGTTGTTTTTAAAATGGGTGAGCCTTTCCTAGACAAGTACCACCATTTTTACTATGACAACTATTTTACAAGTGTCAAGTTAGCTGAGGACTTGCTTCAGAGAGACACTTACTCGTGTGCGACCATTAGACCCTCACGAAAAGGTTGGCCTAAAGAATTTAAAAACCTCAAGCTAAAAAAGTCAGCAACTGAAACTGGAGTCCGGTTTCGACAAATAGGAAACCTAGTTGCTTGCTTTTTTCACGACAAGAGGCCAGTGCAGGTTTTATCTACAAATGCACAACCCACTATGTCAACAACACAGCGAAACACTGCTGGTGGACGTGTGGATGTGCAGATACCTACACCAGTATTCACATACAACAAGGGTATGGGTGGTGTAGATCTACATGATCAACTGAGATCATATTATCCCATTGGCAGGAGAAGCAGGAAATGGTGGAGGTCTCTGGTGTGGTTTTTACTTCAGGTTGCCACAATAAACTCTTACATAATTTATAAAAAACAGTTTATGCAGAGACATCCTGGGCAGAAACCTAAGACACACCTAGAGTTTCGCCTTGATCTTTGTCATCAGCTCATGGCTGGATCTTCTGTTCGGCAACGTGCAGCAACTGACATCCCTGCAGCCACTGGCACAACCACACTGGACAACACAAAACATCAGCCAAACAGAATGTTCGGCAGGAAAAAAACATGCTACGAGTGTTCTAGGTCTAAAAGAAAGACCCCCACAAATAGGCCCATAGAAACCTCTAATGGATGCCTCCTCTGCAAAGTACATTTGTGTAAAGGACATTGCTTTGCTATATTCCACAATAATCTATAACTATAATACAAATGTTCTTTGAAGGTTTATGTGACTTTTTACTTCAATTTTTTCTCATCATTTTCTGTCATTACATCATTTGATTGACTGGCACATAAATTAATGCATAACAAAATTATCCAATGATAATCTTTCATGTGGAGCATTCAATACTTAATACAATGCACTTTATTTCTTGTATTTATGGTGTAAGATAGAGTTGCTATTAATTTTTTCCTGAACCAACCAGTGTAAAGTGCGGAGTTATTCCCCTTTGGCTGGGATTTCAGAGTATAATATTTCGGAGTGGCCGGGATTGAATGGGATATTGTCTACATTATTTTTTGTCTTAAATCAAATGTAAAGTTGTAAATTATTGAAATTGCTTTCTAAATTTAAAAAACCCTACAAAATATATAGTAATTTGTATTGACTGATTTGATTTTCTATTAAATTCTGTTTTAAAACACATTTTTTCTCTGCATTTTTAGCCAATTCATAGTCACATGGAGTTCTAAAGGGATTTATTTATTTGATCCAATCAATGTCAAGGTTGTTGTTTGGACACAAAATATCAAAGGTAATTTTATAATTACCCGATTCTGTAATTGTTTTGTGTAGAAACATTACAGCATGTTATTTAATTTTGACTTGAATATTTCCCCTTAAATTTCTTTTATTTAAATTAAAAAAAGCTTTTAAACTTAAATAAATGGTAATACTAGACTATTATTAGTGTGATAAATAAATCTGTGAATTTAAAATAGATACTGTTTATATTAGTATAATATTTTATTATTATGATTATATCATGCCATTGAGCCTTTTCTTGATCTGAAGATATCAAAGATGTTTGTGTCCTAAACAACGACATCTACCTATTTCTGGAGAGCTCCACCATCCACAAGTTAACCCTTCTCCCCATCTACCAGCTGTTCTCAATTCTATGCATGAGGAAAAAATGGTCTCTTATGTCCAGCTTGATGCTGTCCTCTGATCAGATTAATATTAGACCAGCTGTGATGAAAAGGGTTAATAAGGATTTGCTGCAGACATTGTTGAGTGGTAAGTCTAAATCCCCCCAACATTTAAGAAAAACAAAAAAAGAAGTAGGCCTATTATAAAAATGCAGAAAAATTCACACATAGTTGAAATACAAAGTATTTGACTCGAAGTTTTTATAGAAATTTTTTTTTTTTTTTACATATACTCTATAGGTCCAAACTACAGTCAGAATAATCTTATTGCATTTAAAAATCAGGATTACTTAAATTATTATTTATAATTTTTACTTTAGGCATAAGGCATTTTTTTCTTATAAGTTCAAGTTTAAAAAGTTAAAAAAATAAGATATTATTAAGAAATTAATTGTTCCATTTCTTTTTTCTAACTCTGGTTTCACTTTTTTATGTTTAAGGTCTGAAAGAGGAAGGGAAAGATGAGCTGCTGGAGAAAGTTAGAGCATCCATGGAAGATCTCAGTGAAAGTTCCATTGATTCCTTCTGTGCCAGTGATGACTTCATGGACTCAGCGGAGGTCATGGGTCACACGTACCTACCTTCTGGGATGGTTGTGGTCAGCGAGGGTGTCCAGATAAGAGAATCCAGAGCCAGTGAAAAAACTGAATCAGGAACCAGATATGGAGATGACGCTAGGCCTGGTGGTTCTTTTAGGGGAGACAGTGCAGACATTGAAACAGATGGTGAAGCAAGTACAAGATTTGATGAAAGGGTGAATGAAATCAAAGATGAAAAAAGTGATGATAAGTTTAACCAAAGTGAT
Organism: Physella acuta; assembly: GCF_028476545.2. NCBI lineage: Eukaryota > Metazoa > Mollusca > Gastropoda > Physidae > Physella > Physella acuta. The sequence goes on from NW_026733573.1 coordinate 158,769, forward strand.
GATTTAAAAGAAGAGGATAAGATTGGTGTACAAGCAGAGTTAGAGGAAGTTAAGGTAACTGGTCACATGACAGATGATAGTCATGTGACTAGCAATGAAGAGATGAGTGAATCTGCTTTGGATGACAATATTTCTGAGTCGCTTGATGTGCATGAGCAAAATAAAAAAGTACAAGTAGAAAATTCTGAAAATAGCGTAGAAAACAATTCTGAAAGTAGCTTAGTAAAGAAAGCTGTCGGAGATGATGCCTTGAAGAAATTGTATGTCAACAATGGTATTGTTCAACCACAAACTGAGTTTGTTGATAGTGAAGAGAATGTTTATAATAAATTGAATCAGGATTTTAACGTCGTTGATTCTGACAAAGTTACAGAAAGCTTGTTAGTAAGCAATCAAAGTATTGTTTCCCAGCTTAGTGTTGTTAGTGACTCTGGGATGGCTGTACAAGAAGTTACTTTTGATGTAGTTCGAGGACAGGAAAAACCTGCCTTTACCAGTAGAGAACATGCTACCCACATTGAAGTTAAAGTGGATGCACATAGAGAGGATACAGGTTGTGAAGCAGTTGAAAGAATGCGCCAGGCAGACTTGTCTACTACAGAGCAGGACTTGAACAGCGACTGTGGGTCTGCAGAAACTTCTCAGTCTGAATTCAATGTAACCAACTCCTCCGATATCAGCAGTGACCCCATGTCTAACACCTCTGGGAACGTGATTCCAGATGGCGCAGAAACTGAGGGTTTATTTGATGTGACTGTTGACAACGAAGCTGTAGCCACTTCCACAGAAAACACTTCAAAACCTCAGCCGTATCAGGTAAATGCTGGGTATGATGCCAATGTCAGTGAAGCTAAATATCTTGTGAAAGCAACACAAAATGTAAAGCCCAATGAAGAAAAGACAATGCACAGGTTTTCCAAGAATGATAACGGTGAGTTTAATAAATTCTCATTTGTTAATAGTAATGTAAAATAACTGATTAATGTAATACAAACACAAGCTAAAAAGAGATATTTATTCTGTGTATTTAGTAGTCCAGTACTCACAACTGAATGTTATGTCTACAATTCACATGTAAACTCATTCATTAAAACAGTTTCTTTTTTTCTTTAAATTCTACAAATAATATACACCTAGGAGATATTTAATTTTGTTTATGGCACATCTGTGTACTCATTCTTGGAGAGTTCTCTAGGACCTTAGCCTATATAGGGGGTGGCATGATTGGGTGGTAGAGCATGTGACTTCTAACCCGAATGTCTCAAAATGTGTTACCGGACTGAATTTTGTAGGTTATCCCTGAGTACACCCAGCTCAAATGGATACCTAGCACAAGTTAAGGAAAATAAAGGCAGTTGGGCATAGAACTGACTACACTATTCAGTCACAGAAACAACTTTACTTTATCTGCCCTATTGTCTGTCACATCTTAAGAATATCTCTATTCCATATTAAAATTTAATACAAAACAACATCAGCTGTTTATGTATTCTGTGAATTTTTGTTAAAATAACAGCTCAGGACTTAGTGATAGCCCAACCACTGAAGCCCAGAAAGAAGAAGAAGAAAAAGAAAGCTCTGGGTACAGATACTATTGCAAGATCTATGTCTTTAGGTTTGTATCATTATGCCAGATTTATTGCATTGCTTTTATTATTATTATTGTTATTATTTTAAAAAATGGTTTAGTGGAGTACCTATTTGTAGCGTATCAAATTTGTTTAGTAGTATTATTTTACAAGTACAAAGAACTTAGTAAAATAATTTTTATCTAATCCAGATTCATTGCATTGCATTTTAATATTTCAGATATTTACTATAACAAGTCCAAGAATGGTAAAGATATTTTCCTTTTTAAATATGTTTCAAAGTTTCATAGGTGTACTTAGTATGTATTTTAAATGATTTCTTTTTTTTTAAATGTTCAACTATAAGAATTTCCATTCAGCTTTAAAAATCGGATACTGTAGTATTCAGATTTAAATTCCTATACTCTGCCGGTTCTAGTTTATAATTTTTTAATGAGTGAACATGTACAATAGGTAATTTAAAACAGAAGTGTATTTTGTAAAAGGTCCTTACTGCTATATTGATGTTGGACACTTTGATTTAGTGCTATAAGTGTGGGCATTTGACTAATGTATTTTCTCCTCTGTGTTTATGTAAACAGAATCTACCAGGTCAGCCTCTTTTGGAGATGATCCCGAGGACACCCTGTATGACCGAGTTGAGATGGACTTCGACGCGGTGTCCATCAGCACAATTAGCAGCATTGATGAAGAGGACGACTCCTTGTCCTCAACCAGTGAGGTGTTCAATGATGGCGCAGGCAAAAAGTCTTTTGAGTTTTCTGTCTCACCACCTGTCAGAAGCTCTGGGTCACCACCTGTAAGAGGTTTGTAGATGAATATATTGGCTTGGTATTACAGGTTATTGTAAAATTTATTTTAAAAAATAATTTAATTTACTAGTAGTTTACATTTAATCAAGTTTGTATTCAGGTGTTGAAACAGCATTATAGACTTATTTTCTATCAATACTAACATTCTAGATTTCTAAGATTAAATGTCAAAAATATAGCATTGAAAAAATTATTGTGTATGATTGGATTTGAAATTTTCTTTAGCATGCTGGTTAAGACCTTAAGTCAAAACTTCCATTGTAAGTATAACTGTCATCACATTTTGAGGATGCAGACTATCAGTTTATTAAATATGAATATATTTGCCTCACAGCAGCCACTATTTTTCATGCCTTTTGTTTGATTTACTTACTTGGACTTAATCCTCTTCCTTCCTTGTGGAGCATAGGGCCTCTACCAAAACCTTCCATTTTGTCCATTCCCGGCTATTGATTTTGCAATCTCTCAAGATAGTACATTTTGTTTGCAGAAAAGCAAATGTCCAGGAAAGCTTCAATAGAGAGCAGGCCAGACTCTATCCCTCCCTTGATTGACCGTCTAGCGGCTGCGCGTGTTGTCTACAGCAACGACGACATGATGGTAGGGAATAAAGAGAGCCCACCGAGCCAGAGCCCACTCACTGGCTCGGGTGAGCACTTTGTGGGCTCACCAAAGACTTCCTTGTCTTCTTTTACAGACAGGTGAGCAGGGCTTTGATTTACATTTTTGATTCAATTTGTCCAATAATATACTCTTGTGGTTATCATTTTTACTGTGTGAAATAATTTTAAAAATTTAAAAACAAGTAAATTGATACAATGATTTTGATAAAGATAATTAAGCTTAAAATTTAGTTACCCTTTTCTTGTTTAACCAATCTTACTCCATATTATTTCAATTTATTACAAAGCCTACAATTATAAAGGTTTAAGCTATATGCAAAAGAATATTTAAGTGTTTTTAAAAACTTAAGTAAATGACTTAGCAAATGTTTTACTTATGTAGTGGACTACATGTAGGTTATACAGTGGCACTTTGCTTTGTGCTAATTCCATGTAGAACAGCACAGTCAATTTTTTAAATAGCCAGATCTTTTTTAACAGTTTTAATTTTAACATTACCAAGTGACAGGTAAAATATTTTGCAGCTTATGTTACACACTCTAAAGCAGGAGAGCCCTAATTAACATCTCATTATGTACCTGCCTTTGCTATTTTTGCCATTCACATTGGCATATATCATTTTATTTTTATTGTTTTATTTCATGGGGTAAAGTTTTATATCCTCCCTAAATATTTTTTATAACAAAAGACATTTTTTTAGCTTTTCACAGTTAAAAAGTCAGACCAAGTCATTCATAAAAACAATAAAAGAGAAAAATTTGAAGATAGCCAAGTCTCCCAGTTCACCCATGTTATCTAGTCTTACAGTGCAGCAGGTATGTTCTTTTGTTTTTAGACTGCTGGCTTTAAAACTTTTGCTACAGATGTTTTTTTTTTGGACTGGGAATTTTAAAACTTCTGCTGTAGCTGTTGTTTTTAAATTAATCAGCCAGCTTTAACATTTTAACTATTCAACTTCCATGTATGTTACTTTAATTACTTTTTTGTTAAATTTTTAGCTGTGATATCCACTAATAAAATAAGCTATTTTTACATTTTTCAAAAACATAGTAAAATGATTTTAGTGTTAATGCACTTATTAAAGATTCATTACTCAAGCACCAATTGTTTAAAATAACTTTGTAAGGGGGGTATTGCTTTGACCTTGTACTAATAGAGCTAATAAATGAATGTGTATCCCAAAATGTTACAAAGGAAAGGCCTATAGTGGAATATGTTCATAACATTAACAGGTGTATTATTTTAATAAAAACTGATGATTTCAGTGTTCATAGAGATTGGTCACTTCTGCTATTTCATGTGCCAGGATGAAACTTGACACCTTAAAAAAGCTGTCAAATGACAAATGTTATTTTTTAATTATTTTTTTGTACAGAACTGCTTTTAATTTTTTTTTTTACTTTAAACCTGTTTCAGAAAAATGTTAGAGAAGAGGCTGATTTGAAAGTTCAAGATAGTGACAATAGCCGGCTTCCATCAACTGAACCTTCGCAAGACATCAGTAAAGATTTAAAAGATGAACCAGCTCCCTCTATAGACACATCAGCTCTCTGCAGCACTGCATTAGAGATTCAGAAATCTTTAGCCGAGCCTTCTACTTTATTGAACTCTAAACTGGTTCACCAGTTACTCACCAAATGGGCAGTAGAGCTGAACACAACCATGCTTCAGTACCACCAACTGTTGAAGCAGCATAAGGATAAAAATAGTAACAAGATTAAAAATGGTGGTGATGTTGACAAGGGATTTAACTCTGAGAAACTTGAACAACTGGTTAATGAGAGTGATTTGAATAAATCAACATCTATATTGCAAAACGAAAAAACCTTTCCATCAAACAGTGATGAATTAACTTCAAATATAGAGAGTTCCTTGTCTTTAGATAACTCTTCAAATAAAACTTCACCAGAGTTATCTCCCTCACAGTTACCACCTCAGTATTGGACTGATGTCTTTCACCTCACCGACCCATTTCAACTAAAGTACGAACACCTGGAACTTATCCAAACTTTGACAACAATGTGTTTTGTATACAAAGCTACAGGCAATGTTCTAAACGTCTTTGGGCTTTCAAATGAAGACCACAAAACCAACTTGGTTAAAAATCTGATCCCCCCTGCAATGTTCCAGAACTCAGCTAGTTTTCTTACTCACATTCCCTGCTTAAAGCTTATTTCATCAATCAATGAACCTGTTATACCTGATATAACAGAAAATAACCAAACAAACCTTATTTTAACTAGTCTAAAAAGTACAGAATCAGATGTATTAGATAAACATCAAGATACAGTAAAAAATAGTGATTTTAGTTCTACTTATAATTCAAATGATAATGGTAGTGTGAATTCAAATGTGCAGGCACATGTTATTGAAGATGAAAATGGGAACCAGCAGTCTTTAGACAGCGACATTACAAAAAATAAGTTTTTATTCAATGAGGAAACATTTTCTACTGATTTAAGCTTAGCTCTGTTTCTGCGAGTCTACTTTTTTGCCTTAAATTGTGAGAAAGTGAAGCAAGAGCTGGATCACCAGGGGTCAAAGCTATTTTTGACCTGGTCATCTTTTATGCATTGTTCAAGGGGTGAGTCATTGTAATTACTTAAAACTATAGGTAGTTAAAAATCTGAAAACCATTAAAGAATAAAAAAAAAAGTAAAAAAAAAAAAAAAAGTAAAGTTTCCCTTTCAAACCTGACGGTCTATGGGGCAAGTGAAGTAGAGTTCACTTGTTTCTGTGACCTCGGCATATGAAGAGATAGTGTGGTCAGCACTATGCCCAGCCGTTTTGCTTTCCCTAACATGAGTTAGGTACCCATCAGAGTTGGGTGGTCTCAGGGACGGTCTACTGACTTGAACCCGGATTCGAACTCAAGACTTACGGGTTAGCAGCCCAGCTCTCTACTGCTAGACCACTCCGACCCATAAAAAAATAGTATGATCTATAATTTACTATATTTTACTATACTTAACAGCGCAAGTGGAGTATAAATAGTTAACAAAATGATTGCATCAGACTTGAATTTAAGTCCCTGATTTATTTTTTTCAAAAGAAATATTTGTCTTGCAAAATTGTGTAGACATTGGTTTCATCTAATCATTTTCTACTCATTTTTATGTAACACAATGCTATAAAATTAACATCTGTTCACAATTATATGTGTATAAAATTTTATTTTCTGTAAGTTCATTTTTTCCCTTAGACAGGGGTAAGGGAGACATTGTGAGCAGCATCTTAGCAGACAAGCAGGTGAATTCTGCCATAGACTACCTGAGGTCTGGGATATTACCTCACCAGTCTTCTCTGTGGGGCCACATCTATCAGTGAGTATTAGATTTGTTTGCAGCATAACTTTTCGTAACTTAACTGTCAGTCAAAGAAAAAACTAATATATTCATGCAAGTTCTATTAAATTTTCTGTATCTTGTTTTATCATTTTTTTTTAAAATTTTTGTCAAGTAAACATATTTGTATTTAAAATTTAAATAATATTGGAAAAAACTATTAATTTAAGCGAGTGTGAATTTAAAAAGTTTAGATTGAAAATTTAAACAAAAATTTGGTCTCACCGAAAAAAAAAACAACTACCGTAACAATAATATCACAATATCCATTTTAGAATTAATTCAACTTATCTTTGGTTATGTGTAAATTATTCAGTCATCGAGTGTAATATGATTTGATTCTTTTACTCTTATGTGTAAAATGACTCAGTACTAGGTGTAAGATGACTGTTACTGTTTTGCGTGAAATTCAGTTACTATTCAGTTACTACTATGTGTAATGACTCAGTTACTTTTATGTATAAAATGACTCACTTATTGTTATATATGAAATGACCTTACTTGCAGGTTATTTGAACAAGTCCCATCTAAGACCAGTGAATTTGCTGGAGAAATCAGCAAACAAATCACAGCCACCGACATCCTCCATCTGTGTGTCCTGTGTGCTAAACCTGTCTCTGTTTGTCTGCCAAAGTATGTCAAGCAAGTCATTGTGGATTTGCCTACAGTCCAAAGGTCAATAACCATGTTTATTTCAAATCCTATTTCAATAACTTTATTATCCCCCTTTGCTTGATTATTGAAATAATTTTTTAAAACCAGCAAATTTAGAAATTAAAAAAATAAATAAAATTAGGGCATTAGAGGATTATCAAGCACATGTTTTTAAAAATAATTTAAACTGTTTTGAATGAATTTCCAAACAAATTTGTAAATTAAGTATTTATTTTACTCACGTAATGCTTCTAGGCCAACAGCCTTCAGTGCCTTATGTACAAATAGGGATGTCCGTTATCTGCTGCTTGAGGCTCTACTTCCAGCCCTAACTAAAGAGCTGCCCCTTGATGGCACTAAAAGGTATTGTCCATTTGTTTTTTCTGTGGTATTGGTAGGATGTGGAATCAAGAGTGCATGGCAGAATTTTTTCTCTTGAATCTTATGTAGGGTTTCTGTAACAAAATTTGATACAGTCCCTGTAAATATCTACACACTGGTAAAAAAGATAAAGAAGTGTAAAAGAAAAATGTAATGTCAATCTAAAAAAATATATCCTCAATCCCAAAATTGTAAACCTAAATTAATTAAAATCTGTGATATAAGCCTTTGTTTGAAAGCTGACTTGAAAGCATTACGTATTAACAAAAACGATTTAATAATTGATCGTAACAAAAAAAAACAATTAATTGTAGCCAGTATCCTTTGTGACCTGTTGGTCAAAATAGGGTTTTTTGATCTCAGCATATTGGGAGATTGTGTTGTTGACTAACTGACAATTTGGTGGTCTTACATCTGTGAACTGAACTTAATTATTGTTTTACAAAAATGTGCTGGATTACACATCCAACTTCAGTCATTTTAGCCTAATTAAAATTTTTAATTGATCTATACTGATAATACATAGTAAAAATACTAAACCAAAAAGTTTACTTTTTGTTTAAATTTTAAGCATTTTCAAATATTATTCATGTTGAGATTTTAAATTTTTTTATTTCCAGCGTGGCAAGTCATGTGGTGTCTATTCTTCCATTTGATTGGCTAAACATTCTTTTGTCTCTGGTTGATGTTGATGAAGAAAGAGAAGAAATAGTAACTCTTTGTTTAAGTCATGGGTACACATTTTATTATTTTATTAGGGCTAAAATATTGAAATATAGTTAAATAATTTAATATTATTTTATAAGTATATAACCCATAGACATTTTTCAGGTTGATTTAAAATTATAAATGGTTATGGTTATTTGCAGAAAATTTTGTTCATTAATAGAAACTGTTTCTAAATGGATCCATTTAAAGATTTTATATTTTCAAATTATTTTCAAATTTAATAATTCATGAAGTATTACTGCTCGACTTACTCATTAAAGGACTTGGAGAAAAATACATGTCACTCTCTGTTTAGGTATTGGCCAGTGTGTGTTAAGTTGCTTACTAAAACTGACCAATGGCAAAGATTGTTACAGTTAATTGTTGATATTGGTGACCTGAAGCTTTTAAAAGGAAAACACGGTGAAGGTATGTACAGGCTTTCACTACAAAATCCATATATTAATTAGGTTTATTACTATTTTACTATGATGAGACAAATTATTTTTTTACCATTATATTTCATAATAAAACTTTTGCTACTGAATTAGTCATTTAATTTTTTTAAGAAAATAAATGCAATAAATTCTGGGACATATATTTAACTTAAAAAAATACCTCTGATAAAAAACCAAATACTCTGATATGGTTGAGCTGACATAAAAATATTGTTTTACTTTTAATTTATTCAACAATAACATTCTTCTCTGTACCTATAGACCTTGGTAACTTAACATAATACTAATGAAATCTATCAATATTAAAAAAGTAATTCAGTACCATTTGAACTTGGTAACTTAACATAAGATTATATTAATGAAATCTATTCTGATTAAAAAAGTTTAAGTAAATCTGTAGGGATCATCAATTTGACGTAAAAAATTTGATTTCCTCTCCCCTGCCCCCAATTTTGTGTAAATGAAATACATTGATATTGAATTTTATGTGTGAATACCCATCCATCCATTCATGTAATCCCCCACCCCACCTCTCCTGGGTGTGTTAAATTGTTTGACCCCTAATGTATAGTTTTGTGACACAATGCAAACATTGTAAATAGAATTTCGACTGAGCAAATTGAGCTGGCTGTTTAACTTGCATGATTTGTATTGTAAAACAAATATTCCTTAAAATGATCACTGTTTACCATACTGGTAATTATGTTGTCCGCCAAAAGCTTTTCACATAAAAATTCCTGGCAGAGTATACAATTTTAACTAACCATTAAATTAAAAAAAAAAAGAATTTAAAAAAATTAAAAAATAATGTCAAACAGTCAATTGTTCAATTGTTCTTACCTATTTTGATCCCATACCAGATGCTTACATACCAAGAAACCTTGAAGAGTGGAGATATTTGTTAAATTACTTCCATGAGAGGCAGTCAAGCTTTACTGGAGAGGTGCCCACTCAGATGGATATCCCTTGCACAACAGAACACAGCACACATGCAGCTCCACCTTGTGATCCTGATGTACCACAAGTTAAGTCAGTCCATAACCAAAACAAATGGGCAACAGACTCTTCAACAAAAGAGGTACAAGAGATCCAGGACAGGCGTATCTATGCAGAAATCCAGTACGAGTCTTTCAAAACAAAACTAAATATCAAAAGGGACAGCTATCAAGATGAGGCTTTGTCATGGAGCAGCTTGGGTTACCTGCTCTTGGAGCATATAGGGGGCGCTGCTACAATAAACCTGTTGATGGAATATCTTCACAACCTATTGGTTGCTAAAAATAGCTTGAGCACAGAGTTTTTGAATGCTTGTTTTATAGACTTCAGCATCAAAGTGGAACAAGAGTAAGTCATTGATGCCGTACTGTTATATATTTTTTAATTCATTCATGTTGAGGAAACTGATACCATTGATACCATAATGTAATAAATTTTTAATTCATTCATGTTGAGAAAACTGAATTATAAGTTTGAAAGTCAAACAACTATTGGTCCAAGAGTGTCATCTATTGTAATACACAGGACACACTCAACTACTTGGTACAATAATTGGGTAACCATTGCCATAATGGAAAGGCTTAATTACCACGCGACGGAAAACTAACAATTGCAATACCTGTGAAAGTAGTAGGCATTGTAATGTCAGTGACAGAAATAACCATTAAAATATTAGTCATAGAACTAACCACAGCTATGTCAGTGACAGAAAACCACGGCTATGTCAGTGACAGAAAACTACGGCTATGTCAGTGACAGAACTAACCACGGCTATGTCAGTGACAGAACTAACCACGGCTATGTCAGTGACAGAACTAACCACGGCTATGTCAGTGACAGAACCAACCACGGCTATGTCAGTGACAGAACTAACTACGGCTATGTCAGTAACAGAACTAACCATGGCTATGTCAGTGACAGAACTAACCACGGCTATGTCAGTGACAGAACTAACCACGGCTATGTCAGTGACAGAAAACCACGGCTATGTCAGTGACAGAAAACTACGGCTATGTCAGTAACAGAACTAACCACGGCTATGTCAGTAACAGAACTAAACATTAAAATACACTTATTTTCCACCCACCAGTCTAGTGACCCATGAGATGCTAGAAAAAATGTCAGCCTACATGTGGGCCAAGATGCCAGGGTTTATTCCACCATCTGTAAGTTCTGTGTAACACCAGACTGTTGCTGTTCTCATTTAGTTTGTCATACCACCCTGATACATTTTGTAGTAACCCCACACTGTTGCTGAACTCCTCCACAACATAATCATGTATTATTTTATACTTAGAGAAATATTTCTTTTTTTTTGTGTTTTTCTGACCAGGTTTACCATGCAATAACTTTAGAGAGAAATCTGAAAGAGAAAGGGGAAGGAGAGGGGGTGACACTACAAGGAGTGGTCAGTGTTTTCTTCTTGAGGGTCTTAAAATGTTTCACATTTTTTGTTTCTGTTTTAACAAAACAAATGTTAAAATTTTTGTTTTAATATTATAAAAATAGCTCTTACAATTTTTTTTTCTTTATCAACAAAGATATGTTACACTTACAGTATTTAAAAAAATTCTGTTAAACTTTCTGTTTCAGTAAGATTTTAAAAGATAACTGATTGTAAAGTGTGCTAAATGTGTACGATTTCATGATTTTTCAGTTTGGTCAAGTCAAGTCCTTGAATACAGAGGACATGTTGTCTGAAAATTTAGGAGGTCACTGGGGTCAGGAGGTGGACATATCATCGTAAGTCCATCGTTTAAAATAAATATTTGCTTGCCTTATAACAATAGCATATTTAAAATTTCTAGATTTCGACTCATTATCTCCATTAAATTTAGTATTCAACTTCAAAATATGTACTTGTTTACTTTGTTGATTTCACACTAATAATTATACTAATTGATAAAACAATAACTGTTTTATCATCACATTTTAAATTCAAATATTGGATTTCACATTCAAAAACAGTTTGATTAAAAATAGTTTGTTTCTAGAAGTTCAAATACCTTAAAAGATAATATATATAAAAATTGAAAAAAGTACTAATTCAATTTTTGTTTAACCCTCTAGTCCCTGTTTGGGCTGTAATATTCCCTTGAAGTATGTTATGTCACTCTCAAGTCAAGGCGTAGTTGTCTTCCCTTGCAGTAAGTTCTATAATTATTTTACTTCCTTTAAAATCAAACAAAACAAATCAACAATTATATTTTTATAACTGTAATGCAGTTGACTTGAGCTGTGCTTACAAATGTTAAAACTATGAATGTAACAATTTAATGAGTAGGTAAATCAAGCGTTACATATATGAATTAAAAAAAAAACAATTCCGTACAAATATTAAAAATGCACTGGCACAATCAACACTGCATTATTTTCTCCTCATGTTATTATTTATAACTATTTTTTTCTATTATAAAAATATATTTACTAATTAATAAAAAAAATGCATTTAATTACAGAACATGCCTTCCACAAATGCTGTGCCCAAAGCCAATCATGCCCCCTGCTGCACTGAAGGAAATATTGTTTACAGTTGCTGTTTGTTATCACTTAGTTGGTAAAAGTGAACTAACTTGTTGTTTTCTTTTGTGGCCAACTGTTTGTTATTCCCATTTGTGCAACAAATTCATGTTCCAATACTCAGGTTCTGTTGATTCTTGTTGCTCTGTTTTCTATTTTTAAACCCTGTGATAATAAGCTAACTATGATTTAAACTGATTGAAAATTCTTAATTAAATAATGTCCATGTGTAATAAGCAGGTGTACAGACTAATTTCATCAATTAATTAGATGATATTTATAGTCCGACAAGTAATACACAGCATTGATTTTTTTCCCCATCTTTGAAATTGTTTTGTTCTTTGCTTAATTAGAATGCACAAATAACATGGGTATTAAGAACATTTTAATTTAATGTGCCTTAACTTAGTCAGTTTAAGAAAACTAATATATATGTGAGAGAATATTTACAATCTTGAAATAAATGGAAACATAATTGTTTCCATGTTTTGTACAATGTTTTTTGTTTCCTGAGTTTTTCTAATCAAAATTTTATAGTTTCTAGGTTTGTATTATTTTTCCATACATATTTAATTGAAGGTCTGGATACTTTTTCATTGCAATCAGTATTTGCATATTTCTACTTATAAATTTGTGATAATTGTTTATAATCTTTTATTCCAATTAATGTTTTTAATCAGCACACATTTAATTGGCTTATATTCATATATTGCAATATTTCAATAACATAATAACTTTTATAATTTTCAAATATTTACTTGATACAGAAGTTTTAATTTGTTTTTGTGTAACATATTTTCTGATTAATCCTAGTTTAAATTTTTTTAGTTGATGTCAAAATGAAATTCATTTGTAGTGAAATAATTGATTCTGTTTGGTTGTGTTTGCTCACTTTTGTAAGCCTTTTGTTTGTAAGTTCTAAAAAGTGCCTTTTTTTTTGCACATACAGTGTATATCATTTCTGAAATAAATTTAACAAAGTGCTATAGACCTTGAAAAACTTCATGATCACTAGTAATTTCATGGATTTTTTTTTTCTTTTTTGATAAATCAATAAATTATTTTGATGCTAGATTTTATCAACTCAGATGGGTACCTAAGTCACGTTAGGGAAAGTAAAGGCGGCAGGGCGCAGTACTAACCACCACCAGAGGCATAGCGACCCTTCCCCGGGGACAAACTTTCAATTTGGCGCCGCCCCCCCTTGGGAGCAAATTTTCAATTTGCAACCCCTCCCTCAAACTTTTGATTTGCACACCCCCCTCTAACGTTCGATTTGCACCCCCACCCCATCAAACTATTTATAATGCAAAAATGCAGCTAAAATGACATTTTAATTTGTTTTTCCAACCCATTTTGGCGCCCCCTAAAGTCGGCGTCCGGGGACATATGTACCCCCCCCCCCCCTCGTTACGCCTCTGCTTACCACACTATCCCTTCTGATGTTGAGGTCACAGAAACAGATGAACTCTGTTCACTTGTCCCATGGACCTTAATGTCAAAGGACAACTTTACTTACTGACTTACATAAATACCTTCGTCTTGCATTTAACTCATTGCATTTTGATAAAGTCAAACGTGCCTGATCTTTTAACTGCTGCAGCATGAAAACAGTTTTGTTAAAAGTTTATTTTGCTTCTCACAAAATTTATACTCCTTGTGCCATGAATTACAAATAAACCAATTTGCATTTCGAGTTATTACTTTGTTTCAATTTATTTAATGTGAAAATAATTGACTTTTTAAATTTAGCAAATGCAATATATTTTGAAATTAGTTTTTTTCACCATGGAAATAATTCTGTTATTTCCTTTTAAAAAGTAGTTTCTTTCAGACAGCATCTCTTCGGGTAGTGTGGGGGACGGCGTGGGACGCATTGCCGTAAGAAATAGAAAAATTATATGATTAAATATATTATTTATACATAAATGATGTGTTTTAACCAGTGTCAGCTCTCCCCACCCCCCGCCCTACCCCATGTTTCAAGTACTTTCTCTAATGGAAGAAAAACACTGCTTTCAAATGAAAAGGAATTGTGTAACATATTTCTACAGTGGAGTTAGCGAGTGTGCATATGTGTTCCAGAGGCGTAGCGAGGGTGGGCGGAGGGGGGGGGACATATGTCCCCGGGCGCCGACCTTAGGGGGCGCCAAAATGGGTTGGAAAAACAAATTGAAAGTTTGAGGGGAGGATGGTGTGTAAATCAAAAGTTCGAGTGGGGGGGGGGGTGCAAATCGAAAGTTTGAGAGGGGGGGGGATGTGTGCAAATCGAAAGTTTGAGAAGGGGGGGGGGGGGGGTGAAAATCGAAAGTTTGAGGGGGGGGGGGGGGCAAATCGAAAGTTTGTCCCCGGTCGCCGGTAAGGGTCGCTACGCCTCTGGTGTGTTCTTCAGCCATCTCTTTTGTCTCGCCTTATCTCTCTCTGTCTCTCCCATCACTATGCACTGCAGTATTGTCTTGTAACAGCTGTTGGATCGTGCCCATACAATTCGAGCTTGTACGTCTAGACATTGCTAGGCAAATCTTCAAAAAAAAAAACCGATCACATTTCTGACTCGCAGACCTCGTTATGTTGTAAGATCCATGTAGTAAATCTCTAGGTCTGCGTCAACTTCCCGTTCATTAGGTCCGTCTCTGGCAATGTTTCTTCCAGACTTTTTTCTCCGAGGGGCTCTTGATATTTTCGGGGTGGGGGGGGGGGCGGACATCGGTAAAAGTATGTTTTCTATATAAATTCCATTTCGTTCGGGGGGCGGTAGACTTCCTTCGGGGGGGGGGGTGAGCCACCCCGATGAGATGCTTGGAAGAAACTCTGGAGCTCTGTATTGAGCGTCCATGCCTCGTACCCCCCCCCCCCCCTCAAACCTTGCAACCACTAACCTTGATAAAAATAATGCTCACGCTACCCAGACAATATAGATTAGGGACGACACCAACGGGCCATTTCCCCAAGGTCACCGTTGTTTCAATAATCAGATCAGATGCCATGGTAACCACATAATTTAAACAATTAATATGAGTTTTTAAGTATTGCATAAATTAATACATCAGTATCAAATCGATGGTAGCAATTTACAAACGCAAGTATGGGGTCGTCCATAAATGACGTCACACTCGGAGGGGGAGGGGGGTCCATAATTTTGTGACGGTGTGTGATGAGGGTTGGGGGGGGGGTCAGATGTTGCGACGTCACACTTTTGCATTATAAAAAAAAACAATGTTAGAAAACGAATTTTAGACGTTATTTCGCGTTTTAGAAAACTGTTTTAATAAATTGCAATAGGAATTGATTAAAATACTCTATTTTGACAGAGTTCAGACAAGATTTTGGAAAAATATCGATGTTTTAAGAAAAATTCAACTGCAATTTTGAGGGGGGGGGGAGGTGTAAGCTGAGGTGTGACGTCATTTTAGGGGGGGGGGGTCTGGCTTTTGTGACGATGTGTGACGGAGGGGAGGGGGGGGGTAAAAAATCGTCATTTATGGATGACCCCTATTATAATTTATGAAATGTCGACAACAATTCAAATACTTAAACAATGGGAGTGTCAAAACAGATATTGACAGAACTTCGCATATTTACAAAATTATCATTTTATCATATTCATTCGTACTTTTATTTTTTGAAAATCAGAACAAAAGCTATAAATGCAAAAAATGTGTTGACAGTTATAACTATTAGCAAGCCTAAATCAATGTGATATACTAAACCATGGGAAGAAATTGTAATGTATTCGTATTGTTCCTGTTAAACTGGGTAGATGTGAATCTACATTTCCTTAAAGAAATGGACCCGGCACGAATGGCGATGTCTCGGCTGTACGCAGATTTAGCAGCACATCCGGTTTTTCAAAACAATTTGACCTCCCTGCCAAAAGTTGGGGCGGTGGATGTGGAGATCTCATTGTGTCCTGTACAGGTAGGTGTTGCAAATAAAATACTGAATGTTTAATAAAAAATTTTTTTGCATCCATCAATTTATTAAGTTGGGAGGATTTATTTTAGAACTTTAAAACAGGTGAGTCTTCCAAAAAAAAAAAAAAAAAAAAAAAAAAAAACAACAACAACAAAAACAAAAAATCAACAAGATCAAATTAAATTATAAAGGTAAAAAAAAGAAACAAAAAAAAAAAAACAACAACAACAAACAAACAATAACTGTTATTTCGAGTTGTGAGCCATCCTGAATGTGCATTCTTCAGAGATTAATTGGTAGCTTACATTTATCGGACGGCGATGTTGGATGGTAGAGCACACGACTGCTAACCCGAAAGTCTCGAGTTTGAATCCTTTGTCCGTAAGATGTCCCTTAGTCCACCCAGCTCTGATACGTATCTGACTCACCTTCGGGAAAGCTAATGTGTTTGGGTTTAGAGCTGATCACACTATTTACATGCTGAGGTAATAGAAACAAGTGAACTCTTACAACTCTAGTTCATCTGCGTTCATGGATAGCCAGATCCAAAGGGTAACAGTCTTCTATATTTTCTATATAAATTATATAAATTTCGTTCGGGGGGGGGGGGGGCGGTAAAAAATTTTCGGGGGGGGGGGGGGGGCGAAGCCCCCCCCCCCGAAGAGATGCCTGGAAGAAACTCTGATCTGCCCGAGGGTTCGAGACTTTTCGGTTTAGCAACCATGAGCTTTACCGACTCGACCACGCCAAGGGTAACAGTAACATGTTACATTTTCTCCATTTGATGCAAGGTACCGAGGTTTGTGGCGATAATCCCCAGACTATAAATACTTTCTAGCTTCATTTCGCTAGCGTGTCAACTTTCACACAGGTGATGAAGGTTGAAGACGCCAATCAGAAAATAGTAACGGCCTTTCAGTTTGATGTCACGTGGGTGGACGATGACTTGGCTTGGTCTGAACAACACTACGCCAACATCTCCAATGTGAGAATCCCTGTTAATTCGTAAGTACCGCTGTTGTATTGGTTAGTCCTGTTTTAGCTACAACTAATTTTGTATGTTTAACTAATTTTAATCTTAAGATAATGGAACTTTTATTTCTAAAGCATTACTTTTTCGGAAATATTAGTTATTAATGAGTCATAATAATTTGAATGTATTTTAAAAGTAACACCCACTAGATTTTATGATGAAAGTAGAGCTATAATGATAAAAATAGTAATTCTACAAACGTAGAACACAAATTTTAACATTTGTTATAACCCATATAAAGGTATATACCATTTCTACACCCCCAACCACAAACGACGAAACTATTTTGTGCCACGATTTTCTTTTAAATTAAAAGAATCAAATTTTTAAAGAGAAAATTGCTTGTCGCATCTTCTTGAAAAATGTAAAAGTAAAACCATATTAAAAAAACAACAACATTATACCAATTTAATTTATATTCCATCTCGTTGTGCCGACCGAACACACTACACCACACAAGTAAACAAAGTGATAAAGCAACCCTTAGCTCCTTCGTTTTACTTGTATATACCCACGATCCTAACCTCAATATTTTATCCCACTTCCAAATAAGCTAAACCTTAATGTACAGCGTCTTCGGATAAAAGCTAATTGTCTTTCTTCAAAGAAAAACGTTAATACATATTGTTCTTTAAAATTATACAACCAATCACTAAAATCTGTTCATTTTAGGTAAAAATATTGACTCCCTTTTAAATTTTAGAATTAATGAGTAGGTCTACCAAGTGCAGAGGCGTAGCGGGGGGGGGGGGGGGAATATGTCCCCGGGCTCCGACCTTAGGGGGCGCCAAAATGGGTTGGATAATTGAATTGAAAGCTTGAAAGGGGGGGGGGGGGTGGGTGCAAATCAAAAGTTTGATAGTGGGGGGGGGGGGGGGGGGGGTGCAAATTGAAATCTTGAGGGGGGGGGTGCAAATCGAAAGTTTGTCCCCGGGCGCCGGGAAAGATCGCTACGCCCCTGACCAAGTGGAATACATACAACTTTTGCTCTTGTAACTTGTGAATTTATTTCTCTACTTTAGGCTTTGGCATCCAGTAATTATTACAGTAAATGATGCGTCAAGTTTCAACGAAGTTCCCTACCCAGACATGGCAACGTTATACTCAACTGGTCAAATTCGAATCGAAGCAGGAGTTTTTATCCAGAGTTACTGCGCTTTTGACATGACTAATTTCCCCTTCGACTCGCAGACGTGCCGAATACTATTTATAGCAGCAGGAATGGGACCTCAGATTCAAACAACATTTCTTCTCAAAAACGAATCTTTATTTATGAAAGAAAAAGATTTCGATTTCCTATTACTAAAAGGAGAATGGATGATTGAGGATAGGTCTCTTATTACAAAAGTTCTATATTTAGATACAGCGTTTGAAGTAAGGATTCGAATTAGGCGTGCAAATCTCTATTACATTTTGTTCCTTTTGGTGCCCCTTATATCTACCATGCTGTTGACCCTGTTGGTGTTTTGGATCCCTCCTGAATCCGGTGAAAATATATCATATTTAGTCTCTATTTATATGTCGACATCATTGTTCTTGGGCCTTATTGGGTAAGTGTTATGTTTTATTTGTAAGTTTTTTTTCGTATGCTTATACGTATATCTTGAGGGTTGGGAAGGGGGGGGGGGGATTCTAAGTGCGTGTGCGGCTATAAACTTACTTTGGGAGGCAGTGTCAGTGTAAAGAGTTCATGATTAAGACACACACACACACACACACACATATATATATATATATATATATATATATATATATATATATATATATATATATATATATATATATATATATATATATATATAACATTTTTTCCATTCACCCTCAGGGATAATCTACCAAAGAACATGTCCAGCGAAGACAATGTGCCTAAGCTAACAATGTTCCTCGTCTTCGTTATTATAGAGTGTATCGTGGCGTTAATGGCAACAGTTTGTGTCATGCGCAGACATAAACAGGAAATGGATCAAGTAAACAAAAGAAACAACGCGGAATGTGGTTGTTGTAATAAAGACAGACAACATGGAGAAGACAATGCAGAGAAATCGCCACCCACAATAAGCAAATTCGAAGATTTGGAATACGAAACCAACACTAAAATACCAGCGACATATCTAACATTGAAAAACAACAATGGCGATGGCGCTCTACGTGTACACAAAATGCTAATGACCAAGTTAACGGCTAACGTGCTGGCCATGATTTTCTTTTTTATTCTTTCAGTTGCTTGTATCGTATTCTGCGCCCTTTGTTTTTACTAAAAATCGTTCATTTGCCTCACTACATTGCATTATACGATTTCAATATAATATTACATCACTACATTGCAGATTTTCATTTCAAAATGACATTACGGTATTTTGTGCCTAAATCATTCTTCTATAGCACCCAATTTTGTTTCAAGAATTAAATGTAATCGTTTCAAGATAACATAACACAATGACATTAAAATATTATACCACAAGATGTCACTACAAAATTTTACCGCAAGGTTACACCACAAGAAGTCATTATCTACACTATAGAAGTACAAACACAAATAATTTAATAGTAACCATTGGAGCGTTAATTATTATAGCTGGGTTATGGGACGGTATGTTCGAATGGTAGAGCCTTAGGCTGCTAGGCCGAAAGTTTCAAGTTCGTATTTTGGTCGGACTGGTGCGTTAAAGGCGACCCTTAGTCCATTCAGCTTAAATGGGTACCTGGCTTACGCTGGTGAAAGTAAAGGTGGCTGGGTATAGTAATGACCAAACCATCCCTTCGTATTCCGAGGTCAAGAAACATATGAACCCTACTTCATCTTCCCGATGGATCGCTATGTCTAAATATGAATCCTTTTATTTTTACCTAACCAAGCTGACATGAGACCAACGATATCTTAGAATCTCTACAACGACAAATTTGTTCGCCATGCCGATTGGGTATAGTAGAAGAAAACACAGCACCAAGGAAACACCTCTTCAGCCACTAAAAGCAAAGGATGGATCAATGCTAATTAACCCTACAATACCCAAATGCTTCGGTTGATTTTGTCTTAAAGAATTACGAGCAGGGGACCTGCTGCAAACAATGTAAACAAAGGAGTATAGGTGAATGCGCAATAAAAATGTGTAAGAGTCCTCTCTCATATCATCATAGGACCTCACTTCTTCATTACACACGTCTATAAGCAGTTTAAGGAATATGCTTTTAGGTTTTAAAAACAGATTTAATTTTAAAAAGTTAACATTTGGTAAATTCAGTCGAGTCGGTAAAGCTAATGGTTGCTAAACCGAAAAGTCTCGAGTTCGAACCCTCGGGCAGATGAGGCTCGTTAGCTGGGAGCAGCCACTCTTCTAGGAGAGACAACTCCAAAATCAAACAACTGCTGCCTTGTAGTTTGTTCTTGGTTGGACAAAGGCTATGGAAGCAAATCCAAAAAAAGAAAAGCAGGCTGAAATCGGAGTCAATGGCCTCAATGGCGCATAACCAGTTGACACGTATCCTTTGTGATGGAGGCGTGGTCGAGTCGGCAAAAAGCTCATGGTTAATAAATTCGAAAAACTCTCGAGTTCAAACCCTCTGGCAGATAAGGCTCGGTGCTCTCCAACACTAAAAATTAAGAACGAAGAAGAAGAAAGAAGTGAACGCACGTTTCAGTGAACGAACTTTTCAATGAAAGAACTTCACAGAAAACAAATGTTTCAGTAAACTAACATTTTAGTAAACCAACGTTTCAGAGAACGAACGAATCGGAGAACGAACGTTTCGCATAACGAGCTGAGACTGGAAAGCACAATATTCGTTGATCAAAGAATGACTGAATTGAATTTATATACGAACTCAAAAAAAAAAGTTGAACTCTTTATCTAGATTAACTATAGTGATTCAGTGTTTATAAAAAATTGTTAAAAAAAACTAAAATAGAAATCATGTTTAAAAATAAAGTTTAGCAATACTCTTTATATCTTTAATTGTCTGTTAACAGCAGTGTGTGTCTGTTTTGGAAACCATCATCTAGGAAAAGTGAAAAGCCGTTGGTGAGTTGAACTTGACTGAGGCATCAGATTAATTATGGAGACTGCGCCACAGAACATTTACCGATTGGTTATAAATGGGCAGATGCCTCCATCATTTACACGAAACATGCACGCTCTTCTTTTCGCATACACAATGAGTTAGAGGGTTGAATTCCTATCTTTGTTGCATTGCTATTTTAACTATAATGATATAATTCATGTAAAATATTTTCCTACCAGTAGTGACCAGGATATATTATTTTTTAATGCTTTATACGCAATCCGGAATCACAATTAATATTTTATTTTATTGACAAGAACAGAAATATTCACGCTAGGGTATGTATTACAAATACAGAGAACACAGGTTTTTACAGATACGATAACATTATGCTGTTGTGTCAGTGGCGTAGCCAGGATAGTCTCAAGGGTGGGGGGGGGGAGGTTCCAATTTTTACCCGGGGAGAAACTTTCGATTTACACCCCCCCCCTCAAACTTGCATCCCCCTCATACTTTATATATATATACCGAGGGGTCTATGGGGGGGGGGGGGGGTTATGACCCCCCTAACCCCCCTGCCTACGCCAATGTGTTGTGTTACACGTCGTTTTGAGGCTGGGTTATAAAATAGTTTCGAGCCCCACGGGATAGTGAGCTAGTGAGTTGAGCTTAGCCCCGTGTTAAATCAAACAATGTTTTTGCACTGTCATATTGGCTGGTCGTTTCATTCTCGTAACTATGGTAACCATACAACAAACATTTTTAGACGCGTAATGGGTCAGATCCAGAACAAACACTTTTAAAAAGCTGAACAAATAATTAAATTAGTATCTTTAATTGCTACCCACAAACCCTAATGAAATACGCATGCGCATTGAACGAGATAAGGAAGTATAAACCATGGCAATCAACAAACAGCAGACATTACAGTTTGATTACATTGTAATAAAGGAAAAGCATTTTTGAAAAGATTTGCCTAAATTATGAGCCAGCATTCAACAGTGTGATGTACCATACAATGGCACCAAAGAGTTATACATTATTTTTGGTCCTGTTAAACTGGGCGGATGTGGATCTACATTTCCTTAAAGAAATGGACCCGGCACGAATGGCGATGTCTCGGCTGTACGCTGATTTAGCAGCACATCCGGTGTTTCAAAACAATTTGACCTCCCTGCCAAAAGTTGGGACGGTGGATGTGAAGATCGAATTGTATCCTATGCAGGTAGGTTTCTCAGAGCTATTGTTATTAACTCTACACTTTTAATGTTTCTTCCAGACTTTTTTCTTCGGGGGGGGGGGGGGGGGTGCACTTGATCTTTTGGGGAGGGAAGGGGCCGGGCAACATTTTCCGGGGGGGGGGGGACGACGACGACGACACACACTGGTAAAAGTATATATTTTCTAAATAAATTCCATGTCGTTCGGGGGGGGGGGGGCAGGGCTGTAGACTTTTTTTCGCCCCCCCCCCCCCTCCGATGAGATGCCTGGAAGAAACTTTGTACACTTTGTATTTCTAAAACATATTTTATTTGCATATTAAAAAGTTAGTTGTTTATGTTTTGAATGAATGTAGGCGTCTACAAACCTCTCTTCGTCTACCGCCTCCCCCTCCCCCCCCCCCCCCCCACACCAAAAACGACAACAAACACACACCGCACTAAAGAGAAAAGA